>NW_027263534.1:1094492-1252580 GCF_042370955.1 Sodiomyces alcalophilus JCM 7366 | reverse complement strand
GGGGGGGGGGGGGCGGCGGAGGGGGCGGCGATATCGCTAATAGTCAGGGCCTCTTTAACGGTGCCCTCGCGGGTATAATAGGCGCTATGGCGGGGGGCGGATATCTAGACACGCCTTATTAGCTACGACCTAACCGGATCGGCGCGAGGACTTATTAGGAGACTTATAATAGTTAATTAAATAATTAAAAGACGGAAATTATTAGATTAATAATAATAATAATAATAAAAAGACTATAAGGGCAGAGCGACTACGCTATAAGTTAGCGGAGAATAATTCGGCCCTAAGCGCGGAATAAGCGATAAAGCTTACTACTAAAATAACGTTATAGGCTTATAGAAAAAGAATTAACTATAAACGAAAACTAAGCGAAGCTACGCTTATACTATGATATTAAACTACGGAATACAATAAAAGCTTATAAAGCTATTTATTATAATAGTTTACGAATAAAGAAGAAGGAGTAACCGGGCGTTTTTGATATAAAGAGTAAGCGTTCGGCGCGATAAGGAACGCCAGCGACTTAAGGGCGAAGTCGCCGCGAACGCCACGCGACTCGAGCTTATCCGATATAAGGGAGGATACGCGCCTCCCTCTTAACGCGCCTAAGTAAAAACGGATTCGGCGCTTAGTTATTACGTCCCGAGGGGGGAGGATGAGAGTAATATCACGGGTTAACCCCTTAAAAGTGTAGTTCCGGTATAAGGCCGGAACCGCTAATTAGCACGTAGATCCGATACTCGGACCTCACGCTACCCTTACCGCGGATTCGTATAAACCTAGTAAATCCTGCACCTTTCTATAGCCCTTTTCCTTTCCTTCTCTTAATTCTAGCTAATATAATTATTCGGCCTTACTTAGTGCGATTAACCTATAGCCAGCCGCTTATAAAAATAAATATATCTATATACGGTATAGTATAATATACGAAACCTCCTATAAGTTAGAGACTTCCTAAGTCCCCTAGGGACTTCCTAAGTCCTCTAGGGTCCTCCCGAGTCCCCCGGGACCCTAGGTAGACCCACGGACCTTTAGGTAGGCCCACGGACCTCCAGGAAGGCCCACGGACCTTTAGGTAGACCTATAGACCTTTAGGTGGACTCACGGACCTTTAGGACCTTCGGAGTAACCCAGGGATCTTTAGGATCTTCGGAGAAACCCACGGACCCTTACCTATACTTCGAGGGTCTGGATACTAAATTAGTAGCTTAAATAAGTCGTAGGAAAGGGTTATATATACTAAGCTGTCCGCCTCCCTCTTCCGTTTCTTTTTCTCTCTCTCTCTCTATATCTTACTTCTATAGTCTTTATAGTCTTCTATAATTCAAGCTGCCTCTTTTCCTCTAGATCTTCCTCTTCCGTTCAACCTCTTCGTGACCGTTGTAAAGTACTTACGAACACTAATAATTTTTATATAAAAGTAAGTATCTCTACCTATAGATCGATTTATAGGCCCTAACTAATTATATTTATTTATATATAAGCTAACCTTTTAAACCCCGGCAGAGGTATATAATTTAAAATAGGTAATTTTTGGATTTATGTATTAATTTAGTTAACTCTGTAAAAATCACTAACCTAAGTGCTAAAATCTTGTCCTTATTCCTATAGCAGGCCCACTCCTATTTCCGGGCCCAGGATAACTTATTCCGAACCTGCTTCGGGCCACCCTATATAACATAACCCCCTAAGTAAATAGGTATTGAATCGCTGATTAGTTAGAGTTATTTATAGGCGTCTTTTATCGGTATATACTCTTCTTTAACGTCTATATAACTTCTATATCGAATTTCTTTTCTAGCTCCTCTAAATATTCTAGTAAAATCTTCTCTAGCTTATATATATAGAGTCGTCCGTATATATCTATTACTATCACCTATTTCCTAAAGCTTATAAACTTTTCATTAAATAGAACTTTTGTTAATATATCCGCGATATAAGCGGTTAGTTATAGGTTGATCGTACTAAGTAAGGCCGAATAATTATATTAGCTAGAATTAAAGGAGAGGAAGAGAAGAGATATAGGAAGGTGGGTGCAGAATCTACTAAATATATACGAGTCCGCTATAAGGGCAGAGCGTGGTCCGAGCGTAGGACTCGCGCGCTGGTTAGTTATTCCGGCTTCTACCGGATCTATATATAAATAGGGTTAACCTATCATAGTACTCCCCCCCCCTTGTCTTTCTCCCGGGTTTATTAAAACCCGAGCTAGATTTCTTAGAACGGAAATAAGGGAGGCGCGACCTGTCTAATACTACTTCCTATGTCCGGCTTAGGTAGTCCGTGCACTAAGGCCGCGATATATTCGCCCTAATATATTCCTAAGATCGTATATCCCTTAGATCTCGTGATATACTTACCTACGGTATTAAATACGCTCCGTTATTCCTGCCTTCTTATCAGGGGTTTTCGTGTAAAGAGTAAAGAGACGTTATAAGATAATTAAAGCGGTGATATAAAACTAATAGGTTGAATTAGGGGTTAAATTATTTACTAAACTTCTAAGTCAGGAGTTTAGCTTCACCTATCCCTTTAATAGATACTTAGAGCCCTTTTCCCTAGGAACCTCGTAGAATCCCCTCGAAGATATCCCTAGGACCGCGATCTATCCGCCGGTGGTTGCTACGCACCACTATCCGGCACTATACCAGGACCCAAAACCATATAGTTCCAGATTAGTGCTAGCACTATACAGGCACTAAACCCGTATAGCGCTAGATTAGTGCTAGCCCTATACTAGCACTAAACCAGTATAGCGCTAGACCGGTGCTAGCACCGTCCTAGCACTATACCCAGTATAGCGCCTAGCCTTAGATAGCCCGAGGTTCCCCCGTAGATATACACGACCAGAACCTTACCCTCTCCTTTAAAGGATTATCCTATTTATATATTATTTACTACACCCTAAGGTTACCTAACTTAAATCCTCTTATAGGTCCTATAGTACTAGCTAGCCAGAGATATATACAGTTAGTGTATATTAAATAATAGTAACTAGAATAAGATTATTCGATCTTAGTAAGGTTCGCGTACTGATCCTATTAAACGACCGTGTAGACTATTCTAGTTATATAATCCTAGGATAAGTAATTATCCGTTATTAATAAAGTGCCTCCCCTTAAATAGGACTAGGCGACGAGTAGCGATTATTAAGCTATAGCCTAATAGTACCGATAAGGAACTGCTTACCCACGCGCCCCTTACTACGCTTACTAGCCCTCTAGCGTAAAGTATAAAGGTCTGCGTACTAAACCCCTATTTAGTTAAATAGCTATATATAACGTATTAAGCGGACACGTAGCTAAAGCGGTGCCGGTTAACCGTAGTCCACTAAGTAAAGCGCCTCCCCTTTATTAGGACTAGGCGAGTAAGCGATAAGTATAAGAGTCCACGGGTGCTAGTTATCCGATAGGCCTATATCTAAAACGACCTATTAAACACTAAATAGTATTATTATAGAACCCGCTTAATAATAACCGACGCTCCTTACCCTATTCTCCTAGACTCCCCTCTAACACTAAGGGATCTAAAAGGCGTATATCCCCTTACTATAATAGCGAACGCCTATCTAGATATAGCCGAAAAGGTTCTTACGCCCGAATATCGGCTACTCCTCTCTATAGCCGAGTAAGCAGGGAACCTCCTTAGTACTAATAGAGCTAGCTATGCTATAACCTCTAGAGGAAAAGTCTCTAAAGCTATCCTGCCTCCTTAGCTAACCTATCCTGCTAAGTAGGTTACCTATTATAACTCGTTTATAAAGGTATTCTATAATTAGCTAAAGAAGGAGCCCGAATATATTAACCTTTATAAGTCTATAGTTATACCCCGTAATAGTATAGTAAAGGGAAAGGAGCTAGCCCCCTTTACCGCCGGCCACGATTCTCCGCCGGTGGAATTAAAGATTAAGGTTAAGGGATCGGAATCGCTTCTAATCCGCCCCGCTATAAGTATAGTCGAATAGCCGGTCAGAAGTTTCCCCGAAGATATAGCGGAAAGCCCTTTACTAAAGTACGCTAAACCTTTTAAAGGAATACCCGACTATACCTTAACGCCTAATAACCGTAAACTATTCTCCGACTAGGAAAGTCTTTAAGTAGATACTATAAGCCACCGCGATAATCGTATAAGCCCTACGCCCTCTAATATTATATATTACCCTCGCGACTAAATAGAGGATATTAGAACCGGGAACGGTGGGAATCCGGAATACTAGTAATACCGGGTAGCCCCTCCGGGTAATAATACCCCCGGATAAAATTCCCCTAGTATAGGTCCTCCCCTAGGGAATATACCGGGCGCTAGCTACCCGGAACTATACCTATATATACGATAATCGGATCTACTCGCTATCCTCGGCTAGCGCGATAACCGGACGCACCGGTTTAAGGCCGATAACCTAGGCTACTTTAAGCCTCCCTTATACTTCGCTACCGACTAGGATCTTAAAACCGAAGGAACTAAACTAATCTATATAGACGTCTTCCGCTTTATTAATATAATAGACTAATATACCGGCCTAAGTGCCTAGCACCGCGAGTCCCTTCCCCGCGGACTAGCCCGCTATTTATTAGGCGAGGCTTCCGTGTAGTTTATAAGTCTTAATAAGGGACGACGTTTATACCTTACTATAATAGCCACCGTTACTAAATAAAAGACCGCCTTATAGGAAAGGTTCTAACTGCCTTAAAAGGAAGCCGAGTATAAGCTAAGATATAAGCGATACACCCTAGACGATATAGTCACCCGCTATAATATCCGTGTCTTCGTAAATAAGGTAATCCGATTCGTAAAAGCGGCTAATAAACCTAAAGGTAAGTATTTAGCTCTTATATAGGACCGCTTAGACGCTAACCTAGTAAATACTATTCCCTATCCTAGACCGGAAACTATAGCGACCGACTTTATAAATAGCCTAGCTAATATAATACCAGGATAATACCGGAATTATACTAATAAAGCCTAAAAGGTACTTATTACCTAATAAACCCTATTATGGATCGAATAGATATCGACCTTAAACTAATCTTCGTAGGTATACTCGCCCTTTCCCCGGTACCCGGATCGACACGGTAGCCCGGCTCCACGCCGCTTACCGTAGCCTAAACGACATTCCTTAGCGCCGGATTATCGTTTACTATTCCCGGAACGTTACTTATTAGGACTAGGACCAGGACTAGGATAATTTTGCCGGAATAACCGCGCCCTACTAGCCCTAGGAACGCTAAACCGTTACGTAAACGAATACGGATAACGGTCCTTAGCTAATAATACGTCCGATTAACTAGCGCGCGGAAACCGGAACTTTCGCCGGGAATAATCCAGGGATCTAGTAAACACTATAGTTAATAACGAGGTTTCCGATAAAGGATATAACAACGATAAGGAACCAGAGGACCTTTACTATTTTAAAGAGGAATCTAATAGTTCCGAGGACCTTATAAACAATAAAGCCGAGACTAACAGAGGTAGTGATTAACTATACTGGGTCGCTAATAGACCCGGATTTATACCTAAGTACTATAATCTCTATTAGGTACGACGATAATATACTAGGTATAAATAGCTAATAAGATCTAATAATAAGGCCCTCCGCCACGAGAAATCCTATTCGTACCTATTCCTAATAAAGGAATAAGGCGGTTAGGACTCCTAGCTAATTAAAGGCGCCCTATAGGAAATAATAGACCTAGTAGCCGGCCTATACGGTTATATATACGTAAGGGTCTAAGTTTATATAACCCTAAATAGCGCTCCCTTTAAAGTTTATATTAATTTAGGTGCCTCGCGATACGTTATAAGCCAGCACCTCCTCCTTTACCTCCCTAATATAAAAGTCGATACGTCTAAGAGATCTACGCTCCGTGGCGTGGGTACCTTAGATACTATCGGATAGGCTTTATTTACCCTGTTAGTATAAGGTATAATAGACGACTAGCCCCGAGTCGGACGGCTATATATAAAGGCTTAGGTGGTCCCTAAGCTAGAAGCCGGTCTACTCCTCGGGCAGGAATTTAACTATCCGAATAAGGTCGATATCCTTAATTCGCGGGACGCTATCCAGATTAGGTCCTATAAAGGTCTTATCGTCCCGGCGCATATCTTCGCTAAACGTTTATTAGTTAGGCGCTAATTAAAAGCCGCTAAGAAAGTCAGTATTCCGCCGTATTAGTATAGATTCGTCCTACTTAAGGAACGGAATATAACCTTAGACTCTATAGAATTCTAACCGGATATCGAGGGTTTATTAAACTATATCCTTAGCGAAGGAATATCCGTCCTAATATATAACGCTAGCGACCGGCCGCTACTTATTTCCCGGGGTAGTAAGCTAGGGTATATAGATCCTTTCTACGTTAACGGATATTTTAATATAGAGTAAGACGAAGCCCGCGATATTCTAATAAAATAATTAGAGGCCGCTAAGAAGTCCCCGAGTCCGGAAGGATAAGGCGATATCTTTAGAGGGTATTTACTTATAGGCGGGAAGCTCGGAATCGCTAAGAGCCTAGATACTCTAACTAAAGCGACTCTAGAAGGCGTGACTATCTATAACCACGGAGCCCGCTTTATATAACGCTTTACTCGGATTA
Source organism: Sodiomyces alcalophilus JCM 7366 (assembly GCF_042370955.1). Lineage (NCBI taxonomy): Eukaryota > Fungi > Ascomycota > Sordariomycetes > Glomerellales > Plectosphaerellaceae > Sodiomyces > Sodiomyces alcalophilus. The sequence goes on along the minus strand of NW_027263534.1, from coordinate 1,245,987 downwards.
TCGGTAACTATCCTAAGGTTTAGACGGACTAAGGCCTTATCGATATAGATAAGAAGGATTATATACGCGTTCCCCTAATTAACGGGTAGTATACCTAAAGGATTAGCTAAAAGCCGTATCCGCTTAGCTATAAGGACCGAGCCTTTCTAGACTAAACCCTGGACGGACTTTATAGCCAGGACCGTATAGAATAAACGTCGGTATTAACGCCCTTTAATACTCCGGTTTTCGTTATATAGTAAGAGGTAAAAGGTAAATATAAAGGCTATATAATAATCGACCTTCGTGCCCTAAATAAGGTTACTATCCTAGATATATACCCGATACCGCTCTAGGATAAGGTTATTAAGCGACTCCGAGGGAAGAAGTTTATCTCTGTTATCGACGCCCAGGCTTTCTTCTACTAGTTCCTTATATACAAACCGCACCGTAAACGGTTTACTATTATTTCCTAATAAGGATAGGAATAACTAAAAGTCGCCTTAATAGGCTTCCGTAACTCGCTAATATACGTTTAACGCTATATAGACTAGCTCCTTCGCCTATACTAGGACTTTATCTCCGCCTTTATCGATAATATCGTTATTATATCGGATACCGCGGACGATTATGCTAAGCACTTAAGCACGGTGCTCTCCCTGTTTAGTAAAAAGAGGATTAGTATCTCTCCTAATAAGTCCTTTATCGGATATCCGTTAATTTAACTGCTAGGATTTAAGGTTAACGCCCTTAGGCTATCGAATACTAAAGAACGTACTAAGGCTTTATAAAAGATTCGCCCTCCGACTTCTTTTTAGTCCTTAGAACGTTAGATCGGGATAATAAGTGTCAGGGGCATTCCAGTCAAGGGGCGATAAGAGATATTAAGGAACGTGTGGACGGAACCCGCCCCTAGGAGGACCCTAGGCTGGCACGTAAACGGGTTTATTTAAGTTAGTAAGAGTCCGTTTAAGACTTAGGGCCTTAGGCTCGGCTACCCACTAGGAGGATAGCCAGGGGACCTTAAAGTAGACGTTTTCCTATTAAGTCCTGGAAGGGAGGGCTTAACGAATAATCTTATAATTATTCCCCCCCCCTAAGGTTAGCTTCGTGACCTATTCTTATTATAGTCTTAACGACTCTCTTTACTCCTTATATAAAAACCTATAATATTTTATTCGTTCTAACCGTTTACGGGTATAACGACCGTTAAGAGTTCGAAAGACTAGATATTTTATAAATCCTACCACTGCCCCTAGCTAGTACTTAAGATGCCCCCTAAGCGCACTACTATTATTCGTACCCGGGATACTTCCCCCGCTATTAAAGGAGCCGAAGCCGGGCTATTAGGCGCTGATCACGAGTAATCCTTTATGCCCGAGTTAGAGGATAAAGATAGTAACCCCGAATTCGAGATTCGCGGATAAGCTAACCCGGACGCTCGTGATCCTATAATAGGACCACTACTCGACCAGGGGACCCCCTAAGTTATCCGAATAGAACCCTAATTCGATATTAAAGACCTTAAGAGCCGCCCCCCCGGCACCTTATCGTCGGCGGAGCTTGATTTCCTGATTAAGCACTATAAGGACCGCCGAGCCCGTAAAAAAAAGGAGAAGCGCCTCCTTACCCTTCGATAAAGGAAGGACCCCGATACCTCTAAGCGTGCACCCCGAGGGGACTCCTATAAAAGTTAGTATAAGGTTCCGTAAAAGCTCCCGGAATAGGACGGGCAGTCCTATAACTAGTTCTAGACCTTCGTCGAGGAACTCGAAGAGCGTTTTATACTTAACGATATCGAACCCACTGAACTAGAGAAAATACACCTTATATCTACCCTACTACCGAAGATAATAAAGTCCCGCTAGCGTGCCTATTATAAACGTATATATAGGAAGACTAAAGGTACTACTTAGGAGGACCTTAAGTCGTTCCTAACCGAGTAATTAGTTAACGATAAGACCCGCGAGATATCTATAACCGAGAAGCTATTCTCGGACTAGACCCTATAGAAGCCTAATTAGTCCTACGCTAAGTTTATCGATAAGCTTAACTCGTTATTTAATAAGGTGTCCCTACCCTTCCCCGATAAGTAGCGTATATAGTTAATCTTAACGAAACTTAATAAGCCACTATATAATTAGATTATAGTAGCCGGTATCCCCACCGATAGTAAGGTACTAGGAGTCGTAGCCCGGTAAGCGGAGATCACCCTTTTATATAAGAATAAAGAAGAGCCACCCCGGAACGATCGCCTAAGGTATAATCGCGGCGAAAAGCGTGGGCGTAATAGTACCCTTAATAGGGCCCGTACTATAACGGCCCGTCCTTCTATACCGCCTTAAGGTTTCGTGGAGTTAATTAAAGTGGACGACACGGAGACCTAAGGTCCCCCTAAGAGGCGCTATAAAAGTAATATTACCTATTTCGGATATAATAAGAAGGGCTATTACCGGGAATAAGTACCCGAAAGAAACCTCTAATTTAGGTTAGTTATTAGGATACTCCGCTAGTCAGAACCCTAATAACCTACCGATTAACCCCCGGGCCCCTATTATTAGATAGGCTTAGGCCTAGGATAGGCCGCTATTTTAGCTGTTCTTTATTAGTAAGGGCGCGATTAAGGCGAAGTTAGAGATACGGCTAAGCGGCGGATAGGGCCGCCGGAGCGCTAAGCTTAACGGAGGCGCTAAGGTTAACTTAATCGACTAAAGAGCCTTACCCCCTGACTATAAGCCCTTAGGCCCGCTAAAGAAACTAGGGTGGGTTATCCTAGGGGTCGAAGTATAGTCCCTCGGGACTTTTAAAACGTATATTAAGGTTATAGATAGCTAGGACCGAACGCGGATACACCCTATTAAGTTCGAGGTGCTAAATATAGACCCGGATAGATCCTAGATTATCCTCGGTATACCCTAGTTAGTTAAATATAACCCCGTTACCTCCTTCCGAACCGGCGAATAGATATATCGACTCTATAGGGACGACCTTAGGGGTATCCCGAGCCAGAGGGAGCTAAAAAAAGCTAAGGAGAACTCTTAGTTAATAGTTCGGCTAATAAAGTCAAGCGCCCCCCGTATTAGTAGGGTTATAGGTATAAGGTGGAATACCCCCGGAGAAGCAGAGGACACGTTACCTAATAGTCCTTTAATCCCCGTTATCTAATTAGACCCGTCCTATCCCCCACCCCTTATACCCCCTAACTATATATAATATAATAAAGGAATTCTGGTATATATTAATCCAGGGCCCTATTAAAAGGAATTAGATAAGGAAGTACCGGAAAGCCTTATCCCCGAGTAGTACCGAGAGTTCTAGGATATCTTCGACGTCGTGGAGGCCGGCTATCTGCCCGCCTACTAGCGATAGGACCACGCGATCGAAATAGAGGAAGGTAAGTCACCCCTATTCGGCCCTATCTATCCCCTAGCTAAACAGGAGTTAGCTATACTATAAGACTATATTAAGGAAGCCACGGCGAAGGGATAGATCCGCCCCTCGTCTAGCCCTACGGGTGCCCCGATCCTATTCGTGCCGAAAAAGGGTAGTTAACTACGGCTATATATAGACTACCGAGGCCTTAATAAGGTAACCTAAAAGGACCGTACCCTTCTACCACTAATACACGAAATCCTTAACCGCCTTACGACCTCTACGGTGTATACTAAGCTAGACCTTAAGGACGTATACTATCGCTTAAGAATTCGAGAAGGGGACGAATAAAAGACGGTCTTTAGGACTAAGTACGGGTAGTTTAAGTACTTAGTAATACCCTTTAGTCTATATAATACCCCGGCTAGCTTTTAGCGCTATATTAACAAAGCCCTAAAGGGTCTTATCGATACTATCTATATCGTGTACCTAGATAATATCCTAATCTATAGTAAGGATCTTAGTTCTTACCGGGTACACGTTAAGGAGATCCTCGCGCGTCTTAGGGAGTGGTCCCTCTTCGCGAATCCTTAAAAGTATATGTTTAAGACACAGGAGGTTGAGTTCTTAGGCTTTATATATAGCCCTAAGGGTATCTTTATAGACCCTAAGAGGGTCGAGGCTATTAAGGACTAGGAGGAGCCTAACTCTATTAAGAAGATTTAAGTCTTCCTGGGTTTTACCGGGTTTTACCGACGTTTTATTAAAGGCTACTTAAAGGTCGCTACTCCTTTTACGGACCTATTAAGGTTAGGAGGCAGACCGGGTATATTCTAGTTAGGGGATATAGAGAGGGCCGCCTTTAAGAAGTTACGATTATTATTTTAGTCGGTACCCGTGCTACGGTATTTTAACCTAGCCTTACCTATTCGTGTAGAACTAGACGCCTCTAACTTTATACTTAGTACTATAATCAGCTAGTATAAGGATCGGATCTAGCGCCCTATAGCGTTCCTGTCTAGGAAGCTTAGGGGACCTAAACTAAACTACCCGATACTAGACACTAAACTAATAGCGATTATTAAAGCGTTCCGGTAATGGCGCTACTACCTAGCGTATAGTTAGACCCCTATAAAGGTGCTAACTAACTACTTAAACCACCGGTATCTACTAAATAAGCCTTAAATTAAACCTTAACACGCCTATTAGCTAAAGGAGCTTTTTAGCTTTAATTTTAAGATTCGTTACCGCCCGGGCGCTTAGAACCCTACGGATAGACTATTAAGGAAGCCGTAGCTCGTTATAGATTAGGCGGATCTTAAAGCGGAGCGGCAGAAACCCGTTAAGGGATTCACTAAGAAGTTTATAATCGGCCTTCTAAGGTCCCGAGGTATACCTAAGCCCTCGGGTCTGGCTAGTTTAAAAAACAAAGTTATTTTTACTTAGAAGGACGATCCCTTTTATATCTCCTTAGCAGCGAAAGATAACCTATCGGACCCTTAGTCCTATAATAGTTAAGGTGCGGTCTACTTTAGGGACCGTATCTACGTCCTAAACCAGCTAGGTTTACACGATAAGGTCCTTTAAGCTTTTCACGATAAGCCTATTATAGGCCACCCTAGGTTAGGCTAAACTATTAAGAGGATTTCTAAGTCCTACTACTAGGAGTACCTCTCGCGAGACGTTAAAAAGTTCGTGCCCACTTATAGGATCTATTAGAGGACTAAGCCTTATTAGTATAAGCCCTTTAGGTACCTAGCACCTCTGCCCGTGCCCGAATAACCGTTTTAAAAGATCTCGATGGATTTTATAACGGGTCTCCCCCCTATAACGTCCTAAGGTAAAAAGAGGGACGCTATCCTAGTTATAGTGTATCGGTATACTAAGTACGCGTTATACGTCCCTTATAGTAGCGCCCTAATAGCTAAGGGTCTAGCTTATATCCTATAGGTGCACGTTTTTAGCCTTTACGGATTACCCGATAGTATCGTTTCGGATCGTGGGTCCCTATTTACTAATAAGTTCTGGACCACCTTATATAGCCTCCTAGGCGTTATAAGGAGGCTATCCACTACGTTCCACCCCTAGACGGATAGTTAGACGGAGCGCTAGAATCAGAACCTAAAGCACTTCTTATAGGCGTTTTATTCCCTATAGCAGGACGACTAGGTAGACTAACTGCCCCTAGTATAGTTCACGTATAATACCGTATAGTATTCGGCTATCCGGTAAACGCCTTCTATCGCGTTAATAGGTTTTAACCCGCGCGGGCCTTATAATATATAGATACGTAAGTTAGGTAAGGTCCGCGCCGCGGCAGCTAAGTAGAGGGTAAAGCACCTTATATCGAATCGTAAAGCTATAAAGGTCCTTATAAGGAAGGCCTAAACCACCTACGAGAAGTACTATAATACCGGCTACGCAGGCTAGTGTTTTAAGGCAGGGGATTATATACTATTATCCGCGAAGAATATTAAGTAGCGCCGCCCTAATAAAAAGTTATTAGATAAGTTCCTCGGCCCCTATAAGATCACCTCCGTAATAGGATAGTATAGGCTCGCCTATAAGCTATAACTCCTGGAGTCTATAAAGATTTATAACGTTTTCCTAATCTCCCTCCTTAAACCGTGGAAGTCCCGAGATAGTAAGTCGCCTATACCCGCGGATATAGAGGTTAAGCCCTAGGAGTCCGATAAATACAAAGTCGAAGAGGTCCTGGCCTATCGTTATAATAGTAATAGGCATAAATACCTTATTAAGTGGACCGATTACGGATATAAATATAATATATAGGAGCTATAGAGATACCTCCCCGACACGCTTATTAAGGAATATTATAATCGGAAAGACAGTATTAGTTAATAGCATCGTTATACCCTATAGGGACTTTTTTATTTATAGGATAGTTAAGAAATAAAAAAAAAAAAAGGAAAAAAAAAAAAAAAAAACGAAGTAACTCTAACGCCCCTCCCCCCTAACTCCCCCTAACCTATACCTAATAACGACCAAAGCTTAGTTATAGTCGGTTTTTTTATAAAGTTCCGCTAACTTCGATTTCTTAATTTAGACTAACTAGCCTGGATAACGGCTAATAGTGGCTAGATAACGCTCTGTCTTAATAAAGGCGCCGCGCTGTTTCTCCTCGGCCTTTTCCTCCTCTTCTTAGCGACGACGCGCCACGGGGTCGAACCCTTTATTATTATAAGCGAATTTTTTTATAGCCTTAAGGGGCCGCCGTAACTTAATTTAGACCCGATAGGCCCGCCGCTATAAACGTGATTAGTACTATCTTAATACACACTAAGTATACTTTAGGTTAACCTATAAAAGTATAGTTATTAAGACTATCGCCGCCCCGCGCGGCCGCCACTAATATCTTCTATAGCTTCTTAGCTACCCGCTCCGCCTATAATCAAAGCTATATCCAGTTAGTAACCTTAGGAGCGGTTAAAGAGAAAGGGGCTATAGCTATAGGTAGGAACGTACTAACTCGTAGTCTTTACTATTACTATCCTAGTAGTAATAGTATTTATCGGATACCTTACTACCGCGGTAAGGCCGTATAGTGATAGGACCGGTGGCGCTATCGCCACGTAGCTTTAAGCTAATAAAGCTACGGGCGCACCGCCCGCAGGGAGTATAAAGCTCTAGGCCAGACCTGACTAAAATAACGGGACGCACCGCTATAACGACGCCGTTACCATCGCTAAAGTCCGAGGGTCCACTATTAGACTTATTAATTAAGGGTACGAACTCTAATAACGACGACCCGTTAAAGGAAGCCTCCTCCTCGTTAAAGACGGTGGCTTTATCGGCACCACCGCCTATAACGACGTCCTTACTAGTATAGTTAAAGACACCCTCTAGAGTATCGAGGTACTTAGGAGCATTATCGGATAAGCTATCGCTCTTTAAAAGGGGAGGGCCGGTCGACTTAGTAACCGGAGCTGCCATAGTAACTAGCTGCTTAACGGTCCCGACTAGCGTAGGTTATCTAGCTAGAGCTACCGCCGTAACTAGCTGCTTAATAGCTTTGTCCTTTAAGGAGGAAGAAGACGATAAAATAGAGCTTAATTCCGAGCTCGAATCCGATAACGACTCGGATAACGAGTCAGGCTACTATTACTGCTTTTACTATAATAGCTGCTATTTAAGAGTAGCCGCCGCTACCGCTGCCTTAGCCTTAGCCTAAGCCCGCTAAGCCGCTTACCGGGCCTTCTTCCTGGCAGTCTTAGTTATACCCTTATCGATAACCTTAGGCGCTACCTAGGTGGACTTATTACCGACCGCGTTAGACTTTTTACCGCTATACTTATTATTTTTACCGGCCACGCTAGACTTTTTACCCTTCTTATAGGATAGGGGCGCTATTATACGATAGTCTGCTTCGAATACTATAGGTTAGCCTTAGTTTCCCTTAAAGGGGACACGATACTTATATAATAGTGTTATTATTATTATTAATATTAATAATAATAATAATAATCTGCCGCGATATTAGTTAACTCTTAGCCTAATACACGAACCCGCACGCCGCTAGGATAACACGTAGACCCTTAAGATAATATATATCGCGATAAATAAGCCTATAGGATAGGTCCACGCCCTATACGTGGATAGGGTAGGACGACTTATTATAATAGTAACAGAGTTAGTGATATAGATAGGTAATTAAGAAAGGGTAAAGGGGGAAAAAAATAATAAGATAAGTCGGGTAGATAGAAGGTTCCTATATATTAAGTGGTCGTATAACCTAAGGTGGGCCCTTTTTATTTTACTCTTTCCCTTTCTACCCAGATTCTACTACGTATTATAAGGCCTTCTATAATACGGTTATTTAGTTAATAAAGGGCGCGTCTAAGGCACTATTATAGTATACGCGCGTACGCGCCTACGGGTAGGCTTTATATTTATTAATATCTAGGTAAACGTCACGACTATCCTAGAAAAAGTAAAAGAGGTCGATTACGGACCGGGAGAGTTTTTTTTACTATTAAGCTACGGCTCCTTTATAGTAACTATAGGTCGGCCTAATAATAATAGTAGTGGGTAAAGGGGAATTACGGAGGGCATGCTTAAGGAGGATAGGCGCCTATGGATTCTATTCACTATTTCTAATTCCCTTTGCCGCTACCTAATAGTTACCCGAAGGGATAAGCCTTAGGCTTAATTAAGTGCCTTTATCGTTAAGGTACTAGTTTAGGTAAGTTAGGTTTTATCCTGGTATAGATATAGGGGAGTATATAGATAAAGGGGGTTATAGAGAGTTATGCTTTATCTAAAGATAACTATAAGCCCCGTTGTTTATAAAGAACTATGGCTATACTATACGAGGCCTAGGGGGTTACTTAGAGGTTTAGGTTACTTAGAGGAGGGGGTTACTAGAGGACTAGTGGTCTCGGTGGGTTAGGTTTAAGCGGGCCGAGCCTACGATAAACACCGGCTCCCGTGGACGTAAGCCATAGAAGGGGGGCGTGATATCAGGGGCATTCTAGTTAAGGGGCGATAAGAGATATTAAGGAATATGTGGACGGAACCCGCCCCTAGGAGGACCCTAGGCTAGCACGTAAACGGGTTTATTTAAGTTAGTAAGAGTCCGTTTAAGACTTAGGGCCTTAGGCTCGGCTACCTACTAGGAGGATAGCCAGGGGACCTTAAAGTAGACGTTTTCCTGTTAAGTCCTGGAAGGGAGGGCTTAACGAATAATTTTATAATTATTCCCCCCCCCTAAGGTCAGCTTCGTGACCTATTCTTGTTATAGTCTTGACGACTCTCTTCACTCCTTACACAAAAACCTATAATAATAAGGTAGCTTCGCTATCTTATTCCCCGGTTCTCCTACCGAATCGCTCCCCTTTAGTAACGGAAAACGACCCTTTTAGCTAAGGCTTATTAAATCGGGAAAGATAAGGGATAGGCCTATAAGGCGTATACTAGATATATAATATTCGAGGCTATTACTAAAGAGTTAGCTATATTCTATAATATCACCGGCGCTCTTACCTCGGATACTTACCTATTATATTATATCCCTACTAAGATCCTCTTTATCTAGCTAGACGCCTCTAAAGAGCACGGGTTCTCCGCTATACTCTTTTAGATAGTTAATAAGACTAAGTGGCTTACTAAAGGAACCTTTAAGAAGACCGATATTCGATTAGTGCTTTATATTAATATGGGGCTTAATGCCGCTAAAGAAAAGTACTAGCCCACGGAACTTAAGGTTGCCTGCCTAGTATAGGCTGTTTATAAGACCCGTACTATTATTTAGTCCGCTTATCGTAACCCGACTATAGTCCTTATAGACCACGCCGCTACTATTAGTATTATAAAGTCGATAGTCCTATCTAGCACCGATAAAACCAGGCTAAATATAAAGCTTACCCTCTCCTCCGAGTTTCTTAGCTAATTCTAATTAGATTATCGATATATCCCCGGTAAGATAAACGTAGTAGCCGACGCCTTATCTTAGCTACCCACCACCGATAGCCCCCTAGCCGAAGGTCTAGGCGAATTGGACCGGATTTAGGAAGACTAGGCTATACACTATATTAGCGAAATTTAAATAAAGGATAATATACGATAAAGGATTATTAAAGGATACGCTAACGATTCGAAGTAAGCACCTATCCTTACCTAAACTACTAACTATAACTCATTAGTTAAGATCTCTTTTAAGGTAGATAATAGTCTCCTATACTAAGTGGGTTTAAATAAGAGAAGACGCCTTTATATCCCCTTCTCCCTGCGTAAGGAATTCCTCTAGGCTGCCTATAATAACCGGTATTATTTCGGAGCTAAACGGATATAGTATAATTTAGTTAGCCGCTTTATAATCCTATAACTCCGTAAGGAGGTCGACTTATATATCGCTTAATATAAGATATATCGTACCTACTAAACGGCTCGGCAGGCTCCCCTTAGTAAGATATAGCCTATCCTAACGCCTTTTATCCCTTTTTATACTATCGCTATAGACTTTATTATCGGACTACCCGAAGTGCCCTCTATAAGGACTCCCTGGTAGCGCGAAGGCTTCCCCTTATTCGACGCCCTCCTGACTATCACGGATAAGTTCTTAAAGGCCTCCCTGCTTATCCCTGGCTATAGTACCTATACCGCCGAGGACTAGGCGTCCGTGCTCTTTTAAGCCCTCTAGATAGGTAACTAGGGTATCCCCCGCGCTATTATCTCGGATCGTAACCCTAAGTTCTTATTAGACTTCTAGATAACTCTATAAAAGGTAGCCGGAACTAAGCTAAAGTTCTTAATAGCCTAGTATCCCTAAACCGATAATATCTCCGAGAGAAAGAACTAAACCGTTAAGATCGGGATACGTATATACCTAGCGGATAACCTAAACGCCTTATAACCAAAGGTGATTATACCTCTTTAGTTTAACCTAAATAACGCCTTTAATAAGACGCTTAGCTATATACTAAATAAGATACTATACGGTACTAAAACGAATAGCCTACTCGATTTAATCGGTAATATTAATCCTAAGTTCGTATATAAGATATTCTAGGAGGACGCGAAACTTATTATCGTAATAGCTTAGATATACACGAAACGCCTATACGATAAGAAACGGCGTAATATTCGGTTCTAGCCCGGCGACCGCGTATACGTCCGCCTTAGCCGCGGATACTCGCTCCTAGGTAAGGCTAGCCCTAAGCTCGGCGCTTAACGGATAGGCCCCTTTAAGGTTCTTAAATAAGTATCGCCGTTAGCGTACCGACTAGATCTGCCTAAGACTCTTAACGTGCACCCCGTTATTAGTATTACTTAACTCTAAATAATTAGATTCGCGGAGATACCCGAGACTAAAGGACCCGTCGATATATAAGATAGCGACTAAGAGTAATAGCGGGACCTATATAAGCACTATAAGATCGAAGCTATCCTGGATAAACGGATTACTCGTAAAGGAAGAGGTAAGCTATATACTAAGTACCTTATTCGGTAAAAAGACTAGCCGGACTCGTAAAACGTCTGGATACTAGTAGACGCGATAAAAGCTCCGGATTTAGTAGAAGAATTCGAAGAACGTTAAAGAGCTTTAGAAATGCTCCGTTTAGTATTAAAGGGAGCGAAAGAAGTTAAAAGGCTAGAGCCCGGCGAGCTCTAAAGAAGTAAAGGGACCTATTTAGCCTCGCGGCGGAGCTAGGCTAGAGCTAAAGAACCGTCCCCCTTAATAACGGAAACACCTTTAGAAGGTATAACCGATATAAAAAGAATAATACTATCTAATCTTAAACTAGTAAGAATAAAAGCCCTACCGGCTATATAGCCCTAGTATACACGTAAATTAGTATAGCTAGCTCGAAAATAAAAGATTTCTCCTAGCAGCCTATAGCTTCGCTATCCTCCTTTATTCCTTACCTATAGTTAAGCGATTATAATAATCACTTTAACTATAAGCTCGCTTAACGATTCTCTTACTTAATTCCTATCGTATATAGTTATCTCCTTATTATACTTACCGCGACTAGCACTCCCTATCACCACCTAGCACTAAATCCTATTACCCTTACTATATCCTAGTATATAAGAACTATTCCCCGTTATAAATCCAGCACCGCCTAGCCGCTTCTTAAGCGACCCTATACCCCTTAACGTAACGTTCTATGTCGTTATATACCTAACCGATGTCCACCGGTTAAAGGACTAGACGCTACGAGACGAGGTTACTTATTAGTTTAAAAACGGCCGGGACGGCTCCGGCTTAATATTCGACGGGTACTTTAAAGCTATTAGCCTATTCAGCGATAAAAACGGCGTCGCCTACTATCTTATTATAGCCGGTCTAATATTTAAGTAATAGATTATAGAGCACGAGGCTATAGTAAAGCGGTACCGTTATTAGGTAATCGAAAAAGGATATAACGATCCTTAGAATAAACGATTAGATCGCACTATATTCGCTCCGGAGGCTATTACTAATAAAAGCGTTACTATAACAAGAGCTAAAGAGATCGCGCTAGAATACCTATAGCCGCAGTTCTTATTAGACGGTAGCTAAATTATCGCCTAGTAGCTATAGTATAACTAGTTATTCGAGTAATACCTTATAATAGTATAATATAATACCCCCCGCGGCCTAGATAGACAGTTTTTATATAGATCGGCCCGCCGGGCTAGTAGAGTAATAATAATAAAAACGGGATCCCCTATACGCGTAAATAATACGCCGATAGCTTACTAGAGCCTAAACCTACGTGGCGCCTACCTATCCGCCGCGATAATTAATAAGATAAATAAGACTAGTAGTATTAGCCTTATATTAGCCGATATAATCGATAAGCTTAGCGAGGGTAATATTAATATAGACTTATTTATTACTGCGATTAAAGAGTACCGGGAATATATCTAATAGTATACTATAATTATTAAGGACTATATATAAACGCTACGGGAACGGCCTATACTAGCTATCCGTTCCGTTATAGATATCTTAGCCTAAATAAGCCTATAACTATCCCCCTCCGATACTAGCACCGCTACACCGAGTAGTATCACCGCTTCTAGGAAACGGCTATATAACGGGTCGGGCCTAGCGGGTCTAGGTAAAAGGATATTTTTTACTAGGCACGGGGAAGATAAGATATAGGTATAGGCGGCTAAAGCCTTCGCCGCTAGGCTTAAAGACCCTAACGCCCGGGCTTAAAGAATAGACTTCGAGACGGACGGTTAGAGATTAGCTATTATAAGCTAGCGCGGCCACGCTATTATTACCCTGCTACTAACCGCTAAGTTTATAATATAGTTTATTAAGGACCACGTTATACCTAATAAAGTATAGTAGGTAGCCGACCTGCTATTCCTTATCGCGATATAGCGTATAGAACGCTTTATATAGGTGGCCCGATTAGACGGTAATAAAGCACTAGACGATACTAAGAAGAATACTATATCCCTCCGCCTAACTAATAACGCCTAGACGGCGATAGACCTTATCCACTATACCGCCGCTATTTATAACTATTATAGTAAGAATAGCCGTAAGGGGCTTCTGGCCTTATACGATTTAGCGGGCGAAGACCTAAGGAAACGCCTAGATAATATCACCCCCGAGGACGTAGCCGCTATCCTCGACTTACCTATAAAGGAATAGGGATTACCTAACCTAGAGCCCAAGGTTCCGGAGGTTAAGATATTATAAAGGAACGGCGCCGGAGGATTCGGCCCCTTTATATTTAGATTTTTTATTATTATCGTCTCTTCCTTCTTTTAGGGGTTCTTATTATTTTCCTTTATCTACACTAAGTCCCGGGATAGTATTTACGCGGAGGAGGGACGGGCGGCCAGGCATAGTTACTAGTGCTATAAATAGAGCCTAACGGAGTTAGAGAGTCGCGCTATAGGGCGCTATTATATACTATAGTTTTTTTTTCTATGTATACGGCCTTAGCCGAAATAAAAGTTTCTAACGATATCTACGACTTATTACTAGTATAATAATCGGCTATACCGAGTCTAAGTTAGATAGCGTAGACCACACGCCAAGGGGAAGCCCGCGGGACGCAGGGCTTTATCTCTCCCAGGGTATATACTACGCACCACAATCCGGCACTATACCAGGACCCAAAACCATATAGTTCTAGATTAGTGCTAGCACTATATAGGCACTAAACCCGTATAGCGCTGGATTAGTGCTAGCCCTATACTAGCACTAAACTAGTATAGCGCTAGACCGGTGCTAGCACCGTCCTAGCACTATACCTAGTATAGCGCCTAGCCTTAGATAGCCCGAGGTTCCCCCGTAGATATACACGACCAGAACCTCGCCCTCTCCTTTAGAGGATCATCCTATTTATATATTATTTACTACACCCCAAGGTTACCTAACTTAAATCCTCTCGTAGGTCCTATAGTACTAGCTGGCCAGAGATATATACGATTAGTGCATGTCAGTGGTCCTCCTTATCACACTATACTAGGTCAGCCCGGATAATACTAGTCCCGGAATCGACTCGTCTATCCGTCTCTAAACGCTATACCCTATCTTATCCCCTTTATAGCTATTAAGATATATTATTTCCTCCTATTTACGCTATCCCTGGCTTTAACGAATTATACCCGTGATATCACGCCCCCTCCTCTAGTGCTTATATCCCTAGGAGTAATATAGTTAACCGGGTACCCTTATAAGGACCCTCTCCCGCCTAACCTATATCCTCCGGATATAGCTCCGAAAAAGACGACTCGGCCCGGGACGGTACCCGACTACGAATAGCTTAAGTCAGCCTTTACTAGGCTTCTAGCTTATAAGCCACTATCCGTATCCAGGTTATAGCTATCCTACTATAAGGCCTTTTATAAATAACTTATTAAAGCTAGAGCCAAATATAAATATAAAGATTAATCCCTCTAAACCTCTAAACTATCGTGATAAAGCCTAAATAAAGCTTCGTAGATCCTTTAACACTCCGCCTTTAAGTTACTATTAAAGGCCTTATAAATAACGCGTAAATAATCGGGTCATTTAGTTAAACATAAAGCCTAAGGACTTAAAGGAGTATACGCGACGCTTTATTATTATCTAAATAATAAACCATCTATATACTCCTAATACGGCAGGTATACCCAGATCGTAGAGTAGGCAGGAGTAATTATATAGGCTTTACTCGAGGTCCGATAACTATTATAGAATATATCCCTAACTAATCCTCCTCGCTTATTATTATTTTCCTCTCCACTTCTTTACCTATTCGAGTAACTATTATAATAGCCTTATCCTAAAGCTCTATCTATAAGTTAATCCTTATTACTATATCCCGGCCACTCTTAAGGCTTTATCTTAATAGTTCCTCTTAAGTTCTTTAGAGGTCTTCTCGTCGCGTTACGCGAGATCCCCGGCTATCCCTTAGTTCTAGTGGTTCTAATATCTAGGAGTAGCTTATTATAAGTATTCCTTAAATAAACGATAATAACTCCTAATAATAATATACCTTAATTCCGTATAGAATAATAATATAAGTAATTATCGTGTATAGCCCTATAAACTCGGCTAACCCCTATATTCTAGTATAGCCCCCTAAAAGCGTTAGTTATATACGGCTAACAAGTTAGCTTATTAGCTTAAGGCTATTAATAACCCTCCCATTAAGAAGCCCGCTCCCCCTAAAAAGCCGGTTACTCTTATAAAGAACGGTAAGAAGGCCGGTGGTGGCCTTAATACCGCCACTAATAAGACCTCTGTTAATAAGGATAGCGCTATTAAGAAGACTACTAAGAAAAGTGGTACTAATAACGGGTTAACTATACCTAATACGGTATCTAAGACGCCTAATAAAGTAAAGGGGCCGGCCGCGCCTAGTACGGAGTCGCTTATAACTCCTACTAAAGCGCGCCTAAATAATAAGGGGTCCGCTATGCCCGGCGTGGTGTCTAAGATACCCGTTAAAACGAAGGGGTTAACTATACTTAGTACGGAGTCGCTTACGACTCTTACTAAAGCGAGGGGCTTAGCCCTCTATACTAAGAAGACCTTCGCGGTCCCTAACTACCAGGTTAGCCGGGTTCTTACCCGGTTTTTCCTAGTAATTAGGTTAGACGATAATTCGACCGGTAGCTAGTCTGCTAGCGACTAGAGGACTCTATCTCCGGCGCTAGTAGACTATAAGGATAACGACGATAACGATATCGACGATAGTGTTATCGACTATAAAGGGGATATAACTATATCGGGTAGCGCTAACGGTATCCTCTATATTAGTAGTAATAAAAGCAAGGATAATAACTTTATCCTTAGTAAAGGTAAGAGCTTCCTAGGTAATAGTGTCTTCGGTAACGATAACGTTACTGATAAAGGTCCGGGGGCTAATAAGGGCAATAACGATACTACGCCTTCTAATAACGGCGATCCCTTAGGCCTTTACCCGGTCTAGGAAGTGGTTATAAGGGGCGACCTCTATAACCCTCCCTATTAATAGTATTACTCCGGATTCCTTAATATTATCTTAGATAGCCAAGGTCCTATTATCTTTTGTTTATACCGTAACTCTAGTCGATAGTTGTTTAAATACTATTACTATTAAGAAGACTAGAATAATAAGAAATACGAGGAGGTATAGTTATACTCCCCGCCCGCTATAGACCGCCCCGGTATACTAACTTATTCGTAGATAAACCTCTATACTACCCGTGCCGCCATCGCTATACAGGAGGTATTTATTAGTACTATATAGTACGGTGGATTCACTAATAAAAAGCTTATAAGTTATCTCTCCCCTTTTTCGTTTATATACTTATACTAACTCCTTTTTCTTAGCGTGCCGCCTATAAGCTCTAAGGGGAGCCACGCCGCGCCTACGCTAATAACTAGCACTATAACTACTAAAGCTTTAATATAGCTCGGTATAAGCGTTATTGGGTAAATATAGTTACGGAGGCTTAAATTACCTTATATAATATCCAGGCTCGCGAATCCCGTAAATAGATAAAGGCCCTCCGTTAAATCCAAGACCTTTTACGGGTCGTTAGTGGTATTAAAACCGGCGGCGATAATAATAATAAGCAGAATTTCGTTAGTCTATAGGTATAGGGCCAGAAATAGATCTAATAGTCTAACAAGTATAGACGTTATATACAGTGGGTAATCAAAAGTGGCGATTAGAAATACCCCACCAACGCGTCATAACGCGTTTTCCCTCCTTCAACACCATTAACCCTTCAACTTCAAAAATTCGTCAAAAATCAGAAAATACCCCTAATTACGCCGCGCGTTAAGTATTCGCCTTATAAACGGACCCTGATTACGCACGCCTATTTTAGTGGGCTTAGTCAAAGGGAGGTTAGGATCAAATTCAATATATCTCCAGGGTTAGTATCTGGCATCGCGCGCCGCTACGAATCATAAATATCAGCCCGATTAAGACCACGGTCTGGCCGCCCCCAGGCCCTTAATACGCACTAAAAAAGGCGTATTATATATACTATCGGTACTAACCCTTTTATATCACCCACGGATTTAAAGGTTTAACTAGGTCTTCCTTATTTAAAACTCACTTTATTACGATACCTTTATTTAGAGGGCTTTAACCACTTCCGCGCCCTACGCCGCCCGACCCTGACTCTAAGGCACGCGTAAATACGGTTAGAATGGTGCCTACGCCACGCCTCTAAGCCCCTAGAGTGGTGGAAACGGGTTATCTTTTCGGATAAAACCATAGTCGCGCGCGGGGATAGGTAGAGGCAGAAATAGGTTTTCTACCGTTCTATAAGTTAACTTTATTAAGACTTTATACCTTTACTAATAAATTTATAAGGAAAGCGACTTTAATAGGATATTATTTAGCCTCTTGATAAGCCTACGCGCTATTCGTAGATATTCTGGGCTGGCTTTTCCTATAATAAACGCACCGAATTAATCGCCCTTCACGGCGACCCTAATACGCCGCGTAGAGGCGTTACGGTAGCCGTTATTAAGCGCACGCTTAAAGAAGCGCTTCCTACGATATACGAACCGGGCAGCGTATTCGTTTAAGATAACGCTGCCGTATATAAGGCGCGCCTCGTTTAAAATTAGTTATTACCGTGGGGTTTAGATAATAAGGTTACTATCCTGGATTAGCCGCCGTATTCGCCTAATCTTAATCCTATCGAAAACCTATAGAAAATACTAAAAGAGAGGATCTATTTACGGAATTCTACTCTAGCGAAGATAGGCTTTACGATAACCTTATACGAGCTACTCTACCGGGCCGTGGTGGAGGTATGGAACGATTTTAAAAAGGAGCTTTTATAGGCTCTAATTAAGTCGATACCGTGGAGGGTTAAGGCTTATATCGAGGCTAGGGGGTGGTATATAAAGTATTAAAAAGATATAACTCGATATTCCTTTCATACGGTTATTCCCCTCTATAAATCTGATTTTTCCGAAATTTTATAAGTAGTATTCGTAAAGTTATTTATATTCGTATTCGAAGGGTTAAAATAAGGTTCTGGTAATAATATTTGGATATGGGTCGCCTAATCGCCACTTTTGATTACTCACTGTATATATATCGCGGATACCACTATTTCTATTTTTTTTAGCGTTTAAGGATATAATATAATACATTAATAAAGATAACGATAAGACCCTCCGGCGTTATACTAAGATAAATTAATAATGCTAATAAAGGGCCTTATAGGGTTATAATAGTTTCTGCACCTTCCGCGCCCTCTCCTCTTACCGATTATATTATTCTTAAAGAGGTTCCTCCGGGATATAACGCCTCGGTTCCTAGGTGTTATTCTTATACCTATAATCTGCCCACTTAACTAAATACTGCCTCCTCTTTCTATTAAACCGATAAGCTAAAATCTCCTCCACCTTATACTCCTCCGACTCCTACGGCTCTACGTCCACCTTTATAGGCTCGGGAGCCTAACTATTACGAGACCGCTAGGGTTCTAATAAAAAGATCTAGAAAATATTATAAATCTTTATCGACTATAGGAGGTCTAGCTTATAGGCGAGACTATAATAACCGATAACTAAGGTAATACGGTACGGCCCGAGGTACTTATCTAAGAGTTTCTTACTAGGCCGTTTTTACTTAATGTTTTTCGAGGAGACTAAGACGTAGTCTCCTACCTTAAACCGCTATTAAGTCCGCCCAGTATTATAGAACCTCTTATAAGACTCTTAGGCCTTCCGAATAAAAGTTTTTATTACTTAATAATTAGCGATTAGGTGCTTTACCCGTTATTTAGCGGATACCGCCCTAATATCTAACGACTTAGGTAACTAGATATTATTAGGGCTATAAGGGTTATAGCCTATTAACGCCACGGAGGGTATCTACTTAATTACCGAGTACTATACGGTGTTATAAGTAAACTATATAAGGGATAGCTTATCTACCTAGTCGGTCTGCTCCCGCGAGTAATAATTATAAAGGTAGTATTCGATACTCTAATTCTAACGCTTAGTCTAGCCGTTAGTTTAAGGATAGAATATAGTGGATATCCTATAGTAAACACCTAAAAGACTATATAGGGTCCTCTAAAACTTACTAGTAACTAAAGAACCCCGATCCGAATTAATACCCTCCGGTAACCCGTAAACACTAAAGGCTCTTAACTATAGAATATGGGCTAGACCTTTAACGGTTTGTATACTCCTATAAGGGATATAAAGGGAATATTTTATATAATAGTAAACCACTATAAGGATTATATCCTTTTTCTTTCCGCCCTAATTAATAGGAGGGAGACCCGTAATAAAATTAATTAAAATCTCCTAAAACGGATAAGATAGAACTAAAAGTCTAGCTAATAGGCTATACTGCTTATACTATCTCTCCTTTATCCTCTAATAAACTATATATATAGGCATAAACTTCTTTATATCCCGGGATATATCCTTATAATAAAAGAAGTCCGAAATCCTCTTAATCGTTTTACTGGAACCGTGATATTTAGCGGTGGGTTTATTATATAAGGCCTATAGGATCTTCTTCCTTAACCCCTATATATCTATAATAAAGAGGCGACCTGTAAAAAGGATTAGGCCCTCTTTATCCCTTAAACACGGGTCGGATAACCGGTCCGTCCTAGATAAAGAAATATAAAAGGGGTTATCCCTTTAGGCGTCGGCCACCTTTTCCTTTAAACTTAGTAATAAGTCCTCGGAGACCCTAGGTGCTCTGCCCGCCTTCTTTACCACTTTTAAGATAAACTTACGGGTAAACCTCTTAATAGGCTTCTAACGCTCCGTGCCTAGGTCCGCCTAATCGGAAATATACTACGGCTTCCGCGATAGACTATTAGCCGGAGTCTAAGCTCCTGGCCGGTGCTTAATCTCGAAGTCGAATACCGATAGCTCCTTTAGCTATCGTGTATACTACGGCTTAATCTTTAGCTTATCTATTAGGTACCGATAATTAAGGTAGTCCGTTAATACTTCTATTAGAGTTTAGCTATAGGGTAGGCAATACCTTTAGTACCGGAATACCTTAATAATAGCTATTAACTCCGTGTCCGGAGTTAAATAGTTTAACTCCGCTCCCCTAACTTTCCTTAAGAAGAACGCGATAGGATACTATACCCGATTTATATACTAACTAATTACCGCCCCTAAGGTAAACCCCGATATATCCGGCTTTAGTCGAATAAGTAACTTAGGGTCGAAACACTATAAAACCGGAGCCTCCTAGAACCTTTATTATAACTTATTAAAAGCCTCCTTCTCTCTTATAGATAATATAAATACACCCTTTACTCTACTCTTTTTCGTTAAGTCCGAGAGCGGCGCCGTAATCTTTAAGTAGTTCTTAATAAAGCGCTAGTAGAACCTAGTAAAACCTAGGAAGATTTAGATAGTCTTTACCGAGTTCGGTTCTTATTAATCACGGATAGCCTTAACTCTAGACTAATCTATACGAACCCTATCTACTCCGATAATAAACCCTAGGAACTCCACCTTTTACGTCTTAAATATATACTTCTCGGGATTCGCGTATAGCGACCACTCCCTTAACCTCCCTAAAACCTCCTTAACGTATACTCGATAAAGCTTAAGGTCCTTACTATAAATTAAGATATCGTCTAGATAAATAATATAAATCGTATTAACTAACCTACTTAAGGCCTAGTTAATATACCGTTAAAAACTAGCTAGGGTATTAGTAAGCCTAAAAGGCATAACTATATACTTAAAATAACCATAGCGAGTTCTAAAAGCTATTTTCTACTCGTTACTAGACCGTATACAAAGTCGGTGGTAGGCGTCCTTAAGATCTAGCTTAGTAAAGACCTTTAATAATAAAAGCCGGTCTATAATCTTATATATTAACGGGAGCGGCGTCCGGTCTTTACGAGTAACCTTATTTAACCCCTAGTAGTCTATATATAGTCTTAACTTCCTACCCTTCTTTACTATAAAAAGAATAGGAGCACCCGTAGGGCTAATAGAATAATAAATCTAACCTTTAGCGAGGGCGCCCTAGAGGTACTCCCGTATAGCTACTAACCCCTTTTCCGCTAACGGATAAATCGGCCTAAACAGGGGCGTCTTCCTTTCCTTTAACTTAATCCTATAGTCCTACTAATAATAACCAGGTAGCTTACCTGCCTCCTCCACGTCAGAGCATTAAAAAAATTACATTACAAATTACATTACATTACATGTAATTTGTAATGTAATTTGTAATGTAATTTTGTAATGTTAGGGGAAAAATTACAGTTTTTATTATATACTTTCTATATATATTAGATACTATATACTAGCTATATAATAATATATTATATATACTATAGCCTATTATAGTTATTAAAGCTTAAATCTATAAATATATACTATATATATCTAGGTTAACTATCTTAATAAATTCCTTTACTAATATCCATATAGCTTTATATTTAGATAAAATATAATAGGTATATATATATTATAGATAAATTAGATAAAGTATAAAATATAGACTAATATAGCCCTAAAACTCCTTAACTCCTTATATATATATATATATATATAATATATATATATATATGTATATATAACTAAATCTAGTTATATATATCCTCGTCATCAACTATAAAACTAGACGCTGCTGCTATTTCAGCTTCTTCTTCTTCTTCTTTCTCTGTATATAAGTCCTCTTCTAGCCCATAGTCGAATAGGTCGTTATACATCTTCGTTCCTATACTATCTTTGAATTCCCAATTCTTTAGTAGAACTAGTTCTTTTCGAGTACTGGCTTTAAGAGACGTTCGACGCTTAGATATAATATTACCCGAGATATTAAAATTACCCTCGATAGCAGCTGTCGTAGCCGGGATTGCTAGATATCGACGGGCTATAATTGAGAGTATAGGATACTTCTCTTCGTTACTAGCCCACCACTCTAGAGGATCGATCTAAATTAAAGGTATATATTAGTACTTAAGTTGTAAAAGGTATAGTAGCTAAGGATTATATATACCTTATCCATAGCTTGAGCCTCTTCTATATAGGTAGCCATTTCGTCGACTCGAGCCTTTTGATTTATTTGCTTTGACTGTACAGGGAAAAGATCGTCTAGTCCCATTATACTAGGCTTAGGCCTAGGATTATTATAAGGAAGTTTTCCCTTAGCTGTAGCTGCCCCTATCTCGATATTAAAATTAGTTCGCCGAATCGAATTATCTCTTTCCGAATCAGAACTATCCGTGTCTGAAGAGCTAGATGATAAATCGACTATCTCGATTGGTTTATTCGAATAGCCTAGTTTAAAATCGACCTTATTATCCTTCTTTTATTTATTAATAATTTCTTTTCGTAGGCTAGATAATATAAATTAGCTTTAATTATTAACTGCTTATTAATAACTAGTTTATAATACTTATACTTACGTATTGTATTCTTCCTCGAGATCCTCGTATATCTGTTGCTTAAAGGCGAAAAGATCAAAGGTACCCATATTCGCATCTCGAAATAAAAACGAGTAGTTAAATCGTGGATCTAGGATAACACTAAATATATAAGGTCGGAAGACCTTATAATTCGAAGAGGAAATACGGCGGGGTATATATTTTTCTAGCTTAGTAAGGCCGGCCTTAATAGCTTGTATAAAGCTTTTTGCATAAGGGTTTAGGCCTTTTCCACTCTATATATATATATATATTAGTATATAACTATAATAGTTAATATAGTATATATAAGAAAAGGGAACTAACCTCGTCGACCTGATTATAGTTACTTTGGTGGAGTTCTAATTCATCTTCTAGGCCCCTATAGATTCTACCTGTTAAAGGTAGAACTAAATTGCTTGTGATAGATGACTGTGACTGTAGCCTTATTGTAGCTGGATAAAGAGTATATAGTATATCGCGTAGATATACTAGCTGAAGCCATTGATTTTCAGTTGGGAAACTAGTTCTAATAATCGGATTATTAGTGTTTTTATATAAAATGAATAAAGCAGGCCGTAAGTCGATTGCCGTATGTAGCACAAGATATACAGAGTTCCATCGTGTATCGTTACCTAGTATGATAGTATTAGTATATATACTATAGTTATATAAGATTATTATAATTAGTAGAGTCTTATTACGTACATGGAGGTATTTTTGTTCGGTTATCGTTGCTTGCTATTAAGCCTTTGGTTTTCGTAATAGAAAGAGCGTCTTTGAATTCACTTTGAAGCTTACTGTTATTCTTAAGAGTAATAATAAGCTTCTTTAAAACCCCTAGAATACCTATTATTATTTAAGTAAGTATATATTAAAAAAAGGTAATATATATATATATATATATATATATATACATATATATATATAGCTTATAAACTTACTATTCATTAAAGACTGAACCTTTCGTCGTTGATCGTCAGTGAGAACTTCAAGCGTATGACTGCTGACTATAGATAGATTTCGGAACTCTAAAACCTCGTTATCCTTCGTACTAAATACTGTAAAGTTATTTATAATATCGTTTGTAACGAGATTATAAATATGACAAATGCAACGAATATCGAAAAACTGTAGATTCTTTTGTTTTTGTTGTGTAATAAAGCTTTGTAGAAAGGTATTATTATTACTTCCGTTATCCCGCGTGATACTAGAGTTATATTAGTATATAATATATATATAAGAGTATATAAAAGGGGGTTATAATACCTTGAAATAGAATTATAAATAGCTTATACTTTTCTATAATCTCTTGATTAAATACGTCGAGGATATTAATACCAGAGTGCGTGTCTTATAGCTCTTCAAATCCTAGTTAATAGTATATATATATATATAAATATATATATATATATATATATATATATATTAAGAGGTCTTACCAATAACAAAATACTCTAAAACAAACCTCGGGCTAATATAGTTGCAAATCACGCCTAGGTAGTTCTTCGAGTCGATCGACGTCCAAATATCAAGTTGAATTGATACTTGTGTATAGTGTTTTATATCCTCTGCGATCTAATATATAATAGTATCTAGCTTCGAATTGAATACCTGTCGAATAGCTGTCGCGAGCTTAGAATAATATAGCTTTGGTCCCTGCCTGTATTATAGTTAATTAGTAAAAGTAATATATATATATATAAAGAGAGAAAGAGAGGGGGGGGGGGTAATATTGAGTGTATATATCTTACACATTATAATATTGTAATAGATCTCTAAACGACTCCGAGGACACCGATTGAAACGAAAGATTATTATCGATTATAAAATGAATAACCTTGCGAAGAGCGATAGAATTATTAAAACCAATAATAGTATTCTGGCGAGGACGTTTATTAAAATAACCAGTTATATCCGATGGCTGACTAGGGCCCTCTGAATCAGAGGTTCGAATATTATTAACTATATAAGGTTAGTATTAGTTATATAACTATACTTAAGTATAATATAATATATTAAATATAGTATAACTCATATATAGCTTTAGTAGCTTCTTCAGCCTCTGATGTAGCTATATAACGATGCTTATTCTGATAGTGTTGGACAGTATTCGTAGCCTGAAATCGCTTGGCTTTAACTGTAACTATATGATTATAGTTCGGTATCTGGTATTCAAGGTAAGTTCGACGTTCGTAGCTAGGATTAATAGGTGCTACTTCTGCCTTAAAAAGCCCCTTAACTAGTATATATGCTTTACTAGGCTTCTATACCCGAATAGGGTTATTTTCCTTATCCTTGGCAAATCTTCTAGCAGGGGGGGTTATCGTGACTCTTGTATTCGAAGGCGTATTAAACGTAGCCCTAGTATTCGAAGGTGTATCGAACTGTTGATCCTCGGACGTCGAACTAGTAACAGAAGCCGTATAAGTGTCCTGAGAGTCTATTTTCTAAGTGTAAAAGGTTAGAAAATCAAAGAGATTATAAGTATAGTAACTAATTTAGTTAGTAAGTAGTAATATAAGAAGCTGATGTAACTAGATATAGAGTATATATATCTTAGGTAGTATAGGAAATTAAGAAATATAATTTAGATATAGAGCAGAGAGTAACTTATTTATACTCCTAGATCTTTATAGTATATTAATAAATATATATATAGATTCTATAATAGATACTATGTATAGGGTATAGAAAATACTCTATAAGTTGGGATATAATCTAAGCTATACCTTAAGCTATATTCTAAGCTATACTATAGTCTATATACTAACTTATATTCTAAGCTATACGATAGTCTATATTTTAAGCTATATCTTAAGTTATACTATAGTTTATATGCTAAGCTATATACTAAGGTATACTATAGTCTACGCCTTAAGTTATATTCTAAGCTATAGTATAGTCTATATACTAAATTATATCCTAAGCTATACGAGAGTCTATATGCTAAGTTATATTCTAAGCCATACTCAAGTCTATATACTAAGTTATAATCTAAGCTATACTATAGTGTATATGCTAAGTTATATTCTAAGCTATACTATAGTGTATATGCTAAGTTATATTCTCAGCTATACCATAGTGTATACAGTATATACTAAGTTATATTCTAAGCTATATTATAGTCTATATATTAAGCTATAGTCTAAGCTATACTATAGTGTATATAC
This sequence comes from Sodiomyces alcalophilus JCM 7366, assembly GCF_042370955.1. Taxonomy (NCBI): domain Eukaryota; kingdom Fungi; phylum Ascomycota; class Sordariomycetes; order Glomerellales; family Plectosphaerellaceae; genus Sodiomyces; species Sodiomyces alcalophilus. The sequence goes on along the minus strand of NW_027263534.1, from coordinate 1,220,140 downwards.
TAAGCAATAGTCTAAACCATAAACTAGGTTAGAATCTAGGCTATAATATAGAGTTAGATTAATATATATTAGATATGGAATATTCCGTGTAAGGATACTAATATAGGACTATAATAAAGTAAACTATAATATATAATAACTGGTTTATTATAATAGAGTATTAGCGCATAGTAGAATAAGCTTTTACGTGGAATTATTAATATATCCCGGTGGGTATCGGCCCGTATAGGGGTAATCTGTAAGGCGGGATAATTAATATATCCCGGCGGCTACTAGCCTGTATAGGGGTAATCTGTAACACGGGATAATTAATATATCCCGGTGGCTATCGCCCCGTAGAGGGGTAATCTGTAACGCGGGGTAATTATTACCTTACGGCAGTTAGATCTAACGGTAGTTAGTACTTACCTTAGTAATTCTAGAATTAATAAAGGGAAAAATAAATATATATAGAGCTAATAGTATAGCTTTAGGACTTCCTTTTTATCTCTAGAATCAACGATGACTTCCCCTTTCGAGCTAGGACTACAGACCCCTAATACGGGCCCTGCCTGGCTAAAAGAATGGTTTTTTGAGTACCTGGACCTTTGGCTGCTTAATAACAACAATTCTTCGTTAGTAGATTCTACTATATCTGCTTCTCTTTTATAATAAGCTCCACCTTCGACTATCACACAGCCTATTAGGCCCTCGGAAACCCTTCCTAATCAGGAAATTAACCCCACTCTTCTCTTACTGGACTATACTAGTCTAGGAGGTACCACGGTATATAACAACCTAATTTCGGAGCTTCTGCATCTTCAAGACTTAGATATGCAGCAGCAGACTTAAGAGGTATTATATATTCTCCACGAGTACCTTATACTCCTTTAACTATATATTTATATATACTAATTAGTTATATTATTATAGGAACTCTCTTTGTCTTTAGAGCCTATCTCGTATACGAATACTTATCCCGACACAGAGATTAGTGCCGAAATACCTCCACAGAACTCAGTTCAGGGTGCTACTACTACGGTAAGTTTCTTTATATATACTATAGTATAATATAGCTAACTATAACTAATTAAATAGGGGCTTTTATATAGTTACTGTGGAAGTACTAAGTTTAGAACTAAGACACAGTTAACTGCCCACTTACGGTGGTATAAGCGAAGGGGCGGCCGCTGTTATGGGACTAAGAAGGAACGTATGCTTCGTACTAAGACGACTTAGGAAAATAGTAAATAAGAAGATATAGGTATATAGTATATTATCTATTATTATATCCTCTCTTAATATATTATATAGTAGTACGTGTCTTTACCTAGACTAATAAGACTATATCGTATTTATATTAATATATACTTAAGAGTTATTTATCCCTCCTTATTATATATAGATATATATAATATAGCCTTTTTTATATATATAATATAGAGTAAATCGTAATAGCTTTATTATATATTTATAAATATAGTTATATATATACTATATACTCTAAAATAAGAGATTTATATATAGTATAAAAAATGTAATTTTTCCCCTAACATTACAAAATTACATTACAAATTACATTACATGTAATGTAATTTTTTCCGGAAAAATTACATTACATTACATGTAATTTGTAATGTAATTTGTAATTTGTAATTTTTCTTTAATGCTCTGCTCCACGTTAAATATATCTAAGAACTTATAATACTACTCTAGCACGGCTATTAATAACTCCTCTTAACCTACGGGTAAGGGGTCCTCCGGGGGTTTAGGCGGTGGTTTAGGTAAAGGAGTAGGCGTGGTTATATCGTCTAAGATATAAGCTTAGATATAACTAACCCGCGCTACCTAGGCCTTAACGAGTCTAACGGTTACCTTCGCCCTATTTATAGCCCTCTTTAACTCCTTCCGCGAACCTATAAACTTTAACTCTTCCTTTTAAATCCAAAACATTTAACTCTTCTCCGCCTAGTTAACTACTAGGTTATACTTAGTTAACTAAGGGATACCTAGGATAACCTCCGACCTATCTTCACCTATATCTATAATATATAACTCTATATACTATATTCGTGTACGATTTTAATTATCCGTGATCTGGACTATAGATAAAATCAATCCGAGTATCTAGGTTATATATTCCTTATTTAATCACCTAACTTCCCTAGGAGGTCTAGTAATCGCTTTTCGGGGGGGCACTACGCGTTTATCGATAATATCGAAGTCGGTAGCGCTATCTAGAATAATAACTCGACGGTCCTATCCACCGTTTAGTTATATATTAAGCTTTACCCTTACTAGACTAGGGGGAGGAGACGATTCTAATAATGCGTTATCCTAGGCCTAACCCTATAGGGCTTAGGGTAGGGCTTATACCTAACCTAAAGTGGGTTGACTAGGAGCTATAGCCTCCTAATTAGGGTTAATAGCCGAGGTAGAACTTTAGCTAGCCCGCTTATTCCGTAGATAAGGGTAAAAAGGTCGAATATAGCCCTTTTCTTTATATTCGTAATATTTCCGAGGGCCTAAGAATTCCGAGGTTCCGCTAGGGTCGTCCCGCTATTAGGCAGGGGCAGTAGTAATAGCCGCAGTTATAGTAGCAGGGGGCGTAGGCGAGTCTTTATAAGACCTACTAGCTTAGGATACCGGGGGTTTACTAGTGGTTCCGCGCTTCCTCTTATAACCTTAATAATAGGGTATATACGAGTAATAGCCGCGGTCCTAATTAGGCGGTTTACCCTTATACGATAACGTGACCTTAGCTTAATAAGCTATAATATTTAGCTCCTAAAAGGTTTTAGGTATAATCCTAGTAATAATTTAATCGCGTAGAGGTCTATTTAATTTAAATATAATAAACTTTATACGCTATTTATCGAGAAGGGGGATAAACACCTTGTTAAATAAGGAATCTAGCTTATTAAGGAATTAGTTATAGGTCTAACCGGGTTACTAAAAGGTCCGTTCCGAAAAACTCTATTCTATGACTAATAACTCACGGGTCTTATTATTAACTAATTACTTAGTTAGGAAGGCCTTTAGCTTAGCCCACGTCGCCTTTATTAAAGAATTATAGGTTATCTTTTAGTAAACTCGCTAATAGGACTTTATATTCCTTTTAAGGTAACTAGCAGTAAAGTAGACTTTCTTCGCCTTTCTTATAAAACTAGCTAGATTAAGGTAAAAGCGTTCCTTAATCTCTTTTATGATGGTCCTAAACTAATCGTATAACTTACCCCCCTACTTTAGGTTTAGGAGGTTTACCTTAAATAAATCACCACGACTACCTCGGGGATAATAATGGTTTACTAAGTGAGGGGGTAGGGTAACGTCCGGATCTTTATTACGACGGATAGCTTCTAGACGCTTTAACTTATACTCTCGCTCCTTACGTTCTTTATAGTAACTTAGGAGGAAGTCTAGTTCCTCGGGGAGCAGTTAATCCGGAGGATAATTCTCTAGTTCCTCGATATTATACCGTATGCTTAACTAAGTCCTAGACTATAGCTTTATAGTATTAACTAAGGGAGCCGTGGATATCTTACGTGGGGGGTCTTATATTAAGGTGCTAGAATATCCTGCGGGGTAATAGTCTCCTATTCCCTAGGCAGATGCGCGGTAGTATCGCTTTTAGGACTAGGAGGTGGCGTATACTTATAAACCGATTCGTGTTCTCCGTCCTCGGGAGGAGTAGTAGTAAAGCGTGTACGAGGAGGTATAGTTATTTATTAGCTGACTAGTAGAGGTGAATTATACTTATAACTCTTAACGGTCGTTATACCCGTTAGGACGGTTAAGCGAATAATATATTAGGGGTTTTTATATAAAGAGTAAAAAGACGTTATAAGATAATTAAAGCGGTGATATAAAACTAATAGGTTAAATTAGGAGTTAAATTATTCGCTAAACTTCTAAGTCAGGAGTTTAGCTTTAACTATCCCTTTAATAGATACCTAGAGCCCTTTTCCCTAGGAACCTCGTAGAATCCCCTTAAATATATCGCTAGGACCGCGATCCATCCGCTAGTAGTCCTCCCTATTATACTATACCAGGTTAGCCCGGATAATACTAGTCCCGGAATCGACTCGTCCGTCCGTCTCCGAACGCTATACCCTATCCTATCCCCTTCGTAACTATTAAGATATATTATTCCCTCCTGTTTAGGCTATCCCTGGCTTTAACGAATTATACCCGTGATACTTCTTATTTATAGGCTATATAATTAGACGGTTCCGAGGGCTTTAAGCGATCTCCGCCCTTAAAGTATCGTAGTATAAGCGTAGTTTTTCTATTTTTCCCAGTATAGTTATGTTTTCTTCCTATAAGCTTATAACCTTATTTTAGTAATTATTATAGGTTAACCCAGTAGAGATAATCCGGTAGGGCACCGGATCTTCCGACTAATTATATTACGTACATAGTGTATCGCCGCGATATTATATTTAGGTCGTAAGCACCTATAGAAATTTCTCCTTTCCTCCTTTTCTGCTACGCGGAATCCCGCGTCTATAGTGTCATAAACGTGTATGAATAGAAATCAGGAAAAGTGAAGATATATTCTCTCCGTGTAAGCTCGTATAAGCTCTACGGGGCCATAGACTAATATCTATAATAGTCCCGCTAACTAAGTAAGTGTGTATAACTACGCTAGTAGATATATATAATAAGTGCCCTCCCCCGTAAAAGCAACCGTCCCGATTACCACACTACACTCCTTTACGTACTTCTGTTTATAGTATTATTTTAAAGCAAATTAATACCCGTTATCCTAAAACTAAATTCGTCTTATTCGTTCCTCCTCCTAAATTCCGTTTCGTTTATCGTCTATCTCGGCTTATATATCCCATTAATTAATCGGAATCTTCTAGCTAGTTAGTCGACTACGATTTCTATCGTGATAAAGGTTACGCTTACGGCTATAAAGATTACGGCTGCTATTAAGAAGATTATAAAGATTACGGCTACGAAGATTACGGCTAGGAAGATTTAGTCTTCTTTTATAGCGGTTATAGTCGCGGCGCTTATAGTAATAGCTAAGGCATAGTCGGCTAGGTCGACTTTAGATAAGCCGATTTTAGCTATTTTTAGGTCTTTATAACCTTCTTGAACTAAGCGATCTCCTTTTATATTACCGTAATTTAAGTTTCTATTACTCTAATACTTACCTCTATAACCGCCTAATTATTATCGACTTTCTTACCGATTTACTATAGTTCTGCTTTTTATCGTTAGCCGTCGCCCTCTAGCTAATCAATCCGAACATAGTATCTATCCTATCCTTTATATATAATATCGGCTCTCTAATCGAGTTTTTTCTAGAATTTATTTACCTATTAAACGAATTTATTATTAAACGCCTTATCTCTATCATCGATCATTCTCTCGAGACGCTTAATATAATTATTCGATCTTACGTCTATAGCCTTTAGTTCGTCCTTTATAGCAAAATTCGTTATCAACTACGTTACCGGTATAGTCGTCTATATAGGGGCTATCGTTTTAATGTCAGGGTCGTTAATAGTCTTCTTCTTCTTTCTAGGATTTATATCTATAAATTCCTGCAGATCGCTAAGGGATACTAGCCGCTTCCGCTATCTATTATTTTCGCCCTTTTACCGCTATTATATAATCTAATCCATAATCACCTCGCGGCTTATTATATTCGGCTAGTCTAATCCGATAACTCCGCTATCTCTAAGCGCTAGGGCGATAATATAGTGTTTAATGGACGACTTTCCGATTACTAGCTTATTCTTAAGTCTAACCACGAGATCTATATAATCGAAAAACATGGATCCTAGCAGGTTATCCACTTTAGCAGCTATATACTAGTTAATTACCCCTTCGGCTCCTACGATAATAAACCACTAATCTATAAACATTTATTTTACCCGAGTATCGTTACTATCCAGCTATGCCTAAGATAGGCTAGTCGCCGGCTATTAAGTGGCTACGCTAGCCGAGGGCTATAGAGCTAAGTCGGCTATTATTTATAGGGCCGTGCTAGTAATTATCTATAATACTACGCTTAACTATAAGGTAACGACCTACTACTAGCCAGGGTCCGTCTACTAACTAGTTATCGGTAATAGGGTCGCTATCTATAGATTACCTATACTAGTTACTATAGTGGTTTCGTTTAGATTATTAGCGTTATCGTTATCGCCTAGGCCGAAGTTATTATCGCCGTATATATAGATATCACTACTAGACATTATAAAGTTCATATAATCCATATTCTATTATCTATTATCTCCTACTACGGTATTATCCGAGGCGTCTATAATAAATATTAGGTCCTCCTAGTATCTAAATATTTCTGTGTCGACTAGTGCCCTTTCGAATAGTTATAGGGCATTCTCGTCGTCTAGCAGGTAGTCGTTATCTTATATCCGTCTATTTATAGCGTCTCATACCTCTTACTAGTCGTTAAATTATCGCTTTACGCTATTCGTCTAAATATAGTATACGGCATACTAGGCTTCCGGCAAGTATAGGCTCAGGTTATTCTTAAGGACGAAATCGTTAAAATTATCGGCCTTCTTTCTATTACTACCGCTCACTACTATCTAGCTAGTATAGAAAGTTATAGTGGCTTTTCTATCCTAGTTAATACATCTCTATTCTATAGATAGAAATAGCAGCACGTCGTGATACGACTCGTATAAGCGGTAGTATTTATACAGATATTTAGAAATCTTTCTAAGCAGCTTAATACTCTTATCCGCCTTATTACGAATAAAGCGACGTTCCTTTAGGTCAGGAACGGCGTCTTTGCTTTTCTTCACTATAATAGGATATTAGTTAATCATTAAGAGCTAAGTGTGTCTGCGTGTCCGTTTATATAGAAGAGGAATCTTAACTATCGCCACTATAAGAGTAAAAAGCTTAAGACTAACTTCCGTGGTCGTGAAGAGAGTAGAAGTAAAGATACAGGTTTACTATTCGAAGTCTCCGGGCTAGATAGTTATATCTCTATTCTATTCGGAGTATTAGTAAGTGGAAATCGAAAGTAAGGTAAAGGATATCTGATTACGCCTTCGTTTCCGGAAGCGGCTAGCCGTCTCGCGTTCTTTCTACGTTTAAATAGGTTTTCTTATGAGGGATATAACTACGTTTACGCTCTTATAAGTCGTTCCTTGACTTCTGTTTATATAAGGGAGTGGGGCTAGAAATAAGAATAAGATAAGAGAATAAGGGAAAAGAAAGGGGGCTAAGCGGAAATAGAGACAAAGGGTAAGCGAAATAAGGGTAAAGGTATAAGCGAAAGTAAGGAGAGGTGGGTGTCTTCTTTATCAGTTATCGTCGTTAAAGCTTATCTTATAATATTCTTTATTATCCCTGCGCCGGCCGTATAGGAGCACTAGCTCGATATACCTCTAATTTCTTTATCTACTAACACTAACTATTCTTTCCTCTGCCTTGTTATCGTTTATCGTTTAACCTGTTAATTCCGCTATAGTAATCGGGTTCCGCCTCTTCAAATCGTATACTATATCGCTTACGTTTTCTATTAATAGCTATCGTGGATACCATTTATTATACTATACCGGCCAGCCTTTCTATTTTACTAGGTATTCCGTCTATAATCGTCCCCTGATTTTTATTACTCGCCGTCTCTATAGCTTCTTAATCTTATGGGACCTTTATTCGCTGTTATCTCCGTCTACTACTATAGGTCCCGGCTTTATTCGTTCCCGGCTAAACGGGTCCCCAGCTACGCGATTGATACCACTCTATAGACTCACCACGACTAAAGGAAATCTAACTCGTATACGAGTAGATTAATCACCCTAATCACTTAAAAAGATCCGACCCTCTGCTATAACTACTTTCTCGAATCATAAGCTTATCCCGGCAGCTTATATCCTTAGTATAGTCGAAGATATATAGAATCGCCTTTATCGAAGGTATACGGGCATTATATCCTATCGTATCGTCGTTTTATATCGGCTATAGTAATCGTCGCCAGGTATTCCGCCTGTTAGTGATATAGCTGCCTAATATACTCGGTCCACTCTCTATTATAGACTTATAAAGCACCTATACTAACCGTTAAGTCTGCCACTATCTATAGGCGGAATCCGAGGAGGAATTCGTTTAGGGAGGTGTTAAGCGTCTCGGTATATACTTAATTTAAGGCGTGCTATACCGCTAGAATAATATTGTAGAGGGGCAGACCCGTGTTCCGGGCCTGGACGTTATGGATATCACGTGACCATATACGCGGTCCTAGAGATCTGGTCTTGTATGCGGCTATTCTTCGGAATAGACCCACTATATCTAGCTAGCTTTTTGTCCGATCTTTCACGATCGTTACCTATCACCTATTATAATTATAATTTGTATTATCCTTCCTTTTCCGGATATCTAGACGATCCAGAAGAGCCGACCGTAGGCCCGCCTGCCTATCTATGCTATTCGTTCCCCTGATCAGACCACTGCCGATCCTTCTAGAGTCCCGGCGACCGTCTCCTCGGGACCCTTTAGCTCTAGATACGGACCCGTGACGAGCCTGACCCTCCCTTCGGCTAGCCTATTGGTTGGTTGTTTGTTTTGGCCCTACGCGGAGCCGTTCTGCATAGTGACTGCTTCGCCTTTCTTTAATATCTAGCCACGGAATATCACTAATAGAGGTATAATATCTTAGGATAATTTCTATAGACTAGTTCTTCTGCTCGGATAATCCGTTAGTTTATATATATAGTGAGTAAGCAAAAGTGGCGATTAGGCGACCCATATCTCAATGTCATCACGAGAACCTTATTTTGACCCTTCGAATACGAATACAAATAACTTTACGAATACTACTTCTAAAACTTCGGAAAAATCGGATTTATAAAGGGGAGTGACCGTATAAAAGAAATATCTAGTTGTATCTTTTCAATACTTTGGGTACCACCCCCTAGCCGCGATATAAGCCTTAACCCTTCGCGGCATCGACTTAATTAGAGCCTATAGAAGCTCCTCTTTAAAATCGTTCTATACCTCCTCCGCGGCCCGGCAAAGTAATTCGTGCGAGGTTATCGTAGAGCCTATCCGTACTAGACTAGGATTCCGTAAATAGATCCTCTCTTTTAGTATTTTCTATAGGTTTTCGATAGGATTAAGATTAAGCGAATACGGCGGCTAATCCAGGATAGTAACCTTATTCTCTAGACCCTATGGTATTAACTAATTTTAAATAAGGCGCGCCTTATATACGGCAGCGTGATCTTAAACGAATATACTACCCAGTTCGTATATCGTAGGAAGTGCTTCTTTAAGCGTGCGCTTAATAATAGCTACCGTAATGCCTCTACGCGGTGTATTAGGGTCGCCGTAAAGGGCGATTAATTCGGTGCGTTTATTATATAAAAAACCGACCTAGAATATCTGCGAATAGCGCGTAGGCTTATCACGAGGCTAGATAATATTATATTAAAGTCGCTTTCCTTATAAATTTATTAGTAAGGGTATAACGTATCGATAAAGTTATTACGGGTTAACCCCTTAAACGTATAGTTCCGGCATAAGGCCGGAACCGCTAATTAGCACGTAGGTCCAACGCTCGGACCTTATACTGCCCTTACCGCGGATTCGTATAAACCTAGTAAATCCTGCACTTCTCTATAGACCTTTTCCTTTCCTTTCCTTAATTCTAGCTAATATAATTATTCGGCCTTACTTAGTACGATTACCCTATAACCAGCCGCTTATATAGCTAGAATTTAGCGAACCCCACGCGCTATATTAGTATAGAGTTAGATACGAACGCGCTATTAGGCGGCGGCGGTCCTATAAACCCCGCTAAGCTAGCTAAGTAAACGGATAAAAGGATTACCGAGGCTATTAATATAATACTCGGTCCCTTATAGGAACAGATAACTTAATAATAAAAGCTACTCTAACGATTTATGAACGGTCTCGCGAATATCTAGACCCTATAATAACCTACCCCTAACCTCGCGCCCCCCTTAGAGGGAGCCCCTATAAACACGCCTACCGAGTCGGTAGCAGGTCCTCCGACCCCGGCGACCTCTACTCCCCCCTAGATTATAATCCTATAGGAGCTAAGCGAACCACGTCCGCTATACACTAAGCCCCTACTATACCCCGCGAAGTTTAGCGGAAAACGAATAGAGTACGCTACCTAGTTATAGTAGATACGCGATAAGCTCCTACTAGATAAACACTTATTTAATAACCGAGGCGAAATATAGTATTATATTAACTTATACTTAGAAAGGAGTACCTAGTAAATAGTGTTAGCTTTTTACGCTACCGGGGGGCCGGGAGGTACCCGCGACCTAGAGTCGTTCCTTACCTACCTAGACCGTATATATAAGGACTAGAATAAATAGCCTCGCGCGGCCTTCGCGTTATATTCCCTTAGATAATATAAAAAGTAAACCTTTTCGTAGTTCCTATTAAAATTTAAAAAACAGATCGCCTAAGCAGGTAATAGCGGGTAGGTAGACTCGGCGAAGATTACTTTCCTAAAAGGAGCCCTAAGCTAGAAGCTACGTAGCGCCCTAGTTACCACGAAGTTACCCCACGACTATATAAGCTAGGTTATTAAGGTCTAGAGTATCGCCTAGAGGCTAAAAGGCCTACGCCTAACTAGCCGGAATACTTATATACCGAACCGAACCCGGAACTAAAAGACTAATACTAATAGAGACGTTATAATAGGCGGGATTAATTAGGTCCGGCCCGATACGATTATAAATTAACCTTATAAAAACCAGGAGTGCTAGGGTTATAGGATAAAGGGATATATCCGTATAAACTATAAATCCTAGGATAAGGGTAAGGCTAAGGGCGCCCGCGTAGTAAAGGTGCAGGCCGGGGATAGCGATATCGCCACGAGTTTAGATAGTTCGGATAATAAAGAATTAGGAAAAGAATAGCTTTAATATAAAAACGGGTATTAAAGCCGATAGCCGCTTTATAGCGGGAGTAGGAGGCGTTTAAATACCTAGCTAGCGGCGACTTAGCCCTAATATTAACGCGAGTAAATAAAAGATATATATATACTCTTATAGATACGGGTTATAACTACTATACTACTATAAATAAACGCTTTACCTAAAGACTTTAGTTACCGTTAGTCGATAAAAGGAGACGACTACTAAAAGGATTCTCGGATATATCTAAGCCGGCTACTAGCGTTAGGATCGCCGTGTTTAAGCTTAAGATTAGCGGCTATATATAACGAGTCCTCGCCTATATAATAAAAGGACTAGATTAGGATATATTCCTAGGAAAACCATAGCTAGAATATAATAATATTATATATTACGCGAAGAATTATAGGTTATACTATAGAGTCGCCGATATTAACCTACGACTAGTAGGCAAAGAAGAACTAGCCGACGTATAAGCTATCCGCGAGGTAATACTAGTCTCGGGATCGGTATTTACGGCTATAATACGATAAATAAAAAGGGGATTAAAGGGAAAAGAAAAAGATAAGTTTAACGCCTTAATCCGGGCCGTTAGTATACAGGATATCGATAAGGCCCTCCGTAAAAAGGAACTAGTAAACCCTTAGGACTATATCCCTACGAATATACTATAAGAGTTTAGCGACCTTTTCGCGTCTAATAAGGCTAACGCTTTACCCCCTTACCGATTAGGCGTTAACCACGAAATCACCCTAAAATAAGGTCCTAATAGGCTTAAGCCGACCCTACTATAAGGGCCCCTCTACGGTATATTAAGGGAAAAATTATTAGCGCTCTAGAAGACGCTTAATAACCTAATAGATAAGGGATTTATATAAGCTAGTAGCTTAGCGGCTACCGCGCCGGTCTTATTCGTGAAGAAGCCAGGGGGCGGGCTACGCTTTTACTATAATTATAAAGCCCTAAATACGATTACCTAATAGAATTATTACCCCCTCCCCCTAATCACTAAGACCCTATATAACCTAGCTAGCGCTAAGTGGTTTATAAAGCTTAATATAGTCGCTGCTTTCTATAAGATCCGTATAGCTCCCGGGTATAAAAGTAAAACGGCCTTTAAAACACGGTTTAGTCTCTTTAAGTAGCTAGTATACCCCTTCGGACTAAGCAGCGTACCCGCCACCTTCTAACGCTATATTAACTAGACCTTATAAGAGTTCCTTAATAACTTTATCACGGCCTATATCGATAATATCCTAATCTACTTAAGTGGATCTTATAAGGACTATAAGGCGGAGGTCCGGCTAGTACTACGCAGGCTCGTAGACGCTAGCCTAAATCTAGACCCGGCTAAGTACGAGTTTAGCGTAACGATGGTAAAATACCTAGGCTTTATTATTATAATAAGTAAAGGAGTATCCTATAACCCTAAGAAGTTAAAGGCTATCCGCGACTAGGAGGCCCCTACCTTTATAAAAGGAGTATAAAGCTTTTTAGGATTCGTAAACTATTACCGGATATTTATCTATGACTTTATGGGTATCACGGCACCCCTTATAGTATTAACGAAAAAGGACCGGCTCTTTAGGTAGGGGACCGAAGAAGACGCCGCCTTTAAGGAACTAAAACGACTCTTTTAGATAAAGCCCGTCCTATAATTATAGAACCCGGACCGTAAACTATATTAGAAACCGATTACTTAGGCTATACGCTAGGTAGTATCCTATCCTAGGTAGATAAGCTAGGATATCGCTATATAGTTATATATTATTCGTATAAGCTTACCCCGGCGGAGTATAACTACCCTATCTATAATAAGGAGATATTAGTAATTATAAGCTATATACTCGCCTAGAAAGCAGAATTAACTAGCTACGAGTAATTTATAATACTATTAGATTATAAGGCCCTTAAGTACTTTATAACTAAATAGTCCTTTACCGAAAAGTAAAGCCACTAGACCGGCGAACTAGCCTAGTTTAACTTTATACTAGAGTACCGGCGAGGTACTAAGAACTTCGTAGCGGATACCCTCTTTTATCGCGAATAGGACGCCCTAAAGGATAGCTCGGATAACCAGGAATCGGGATAAGTAATCTAATTAATACCTAACTCCGCGTTCCCGAAAACGGTCCCCGAGCCGATAATATAGAGGATATCCGTTAAGCGTGTATTTAAAGTAAATAAAGACCTTTAGCGATTTTAGGATAAAACTATAAAAACCGACCCCTAATACTAAAGGGTCCTTATTATAATTACCGCGAGAGCTTATAGCTTTAACCCCTCCTTTAGACTATAACTATAGATTACGGAATATTCTCTTAACCCCGCGGGATACGTAACCTTCTAGGATCGCCTTTAGGTTCTAAGCTCCGGAGAGGACTCGCCGCTAAAAGGACGCTTAGTATAAGCGATCCACGACTCCGCTATTAGCGGCTACCCGGGTAAAGAGAATATAATCGCTATAATAGCCTAATAGTTTTTCTAGCCCGGTATAAATAAGGATATACGGAAGTTTATCTATAATTATAATCCGTATAATAGGAGTAATTAATAGCGGAATATAAAGTATAGGCTACTAAAACTACTACTTATACTAAAGCGAATTTATAGCCACCTTACGATAAACTTTATAATGGACCTACTACCTACTAGTAAGGGCGGGGGGAGGTTCTTATAGGTAATCACGGATAGGCTAATAAAGTTAGTAATATTAAAAGCGATAAAAATAATAAAAGCGGAGGCCTACGCGGAATACTTCCTAAACTATTATTTTAGGTTCTATAATATACCCCTTTTAATTATTAGTAACTAAGGCTAAAACTAGACCGGGAGGTTCTAGTAATTATAAGCGGCTAGTTATAGGTTAATCGTACTAAGTAAGGCCGAATAATTATATTAGCTAGAATTAAGGAGAGGAAAGGAAAAGGTCTATAGAGAAGTGCAGGATTTACTAGGTTTATACGAATCCGCGGTAAGGGCAGCGCGAGGTCTAAGTGTCGGATCCGCGTGCTAATTAGCGGTTCTGGCCTTATACCGGAACTATATTTTAAGGGGTTAACCCGTGATATTACCCCCCTCCTCCTCCCCCCGGGGCCGTAAAAACTAAGCGCCGAGTCCGTTTTTCCTAAACGCGTCGCGAGGGAGGCGTGTATCCTCCTTTATATCGGGTATACTCGAGTCGCGCGGCGCTTATAGCGACCTTGCTCCTAAGTCGCTAACGTCCCGCGTTATACCGAGCGCCTGCCCTTTATATTAAAAACGCCTAGTTACTCCTTCTTCTTTATTCGTAAACTATTATCATAAATAGCTTTATAGGCTTTTATCGTATTCCGTAGTCTGATATTATAGTATAAGTATAGTTCCGCCCGGTTTTTTATTTATAGTTAATTCTTCCTTTATAAGCCTATAATATCGTGTTAATAATAAGCTTTATCGCTTATTCTATGCTTAGGGCTATACTATTCTCCGCTAACTCGCGGTATAATCGTATTATACTCGTAGTCTTTTTATTAATTTAATAAATAATATCCTTTTAACTATTTAATTAACTATTATAAGTCTCCCGATAAGTCCTCGTATTAATCTTATTATATCACGGCTAATAGAGTATATCTAGATATCTGCTCCCTGCTATAGCGCCCGTTACGCCTATAAGGGTACCGTTAAAGAGTAGCCGGTTACCGGTAATATTATATCCCCCCCCCCCGCCCCTAATAAAGAAGAATATTATTAATCGGTTAATAGTATAGCTAAGGAGGCCCTCGCCGTTATAGCGAATACTAGTAAGCGTCCGGCTAAAAAGGAGGTTCGTGATAAGGCCTAGTACTTCGCTATAAGGATCTTACTAACTCTCCGGCAGGCTAGTATCCCTAGTAAGCGACCGCGCGGCCTAACCTATCCCCCCGGCTATTATTATACTAATTTCTATCGCCCCTACGCTAATCGTATAACGGGTATTAAAATAAAGTTTAACTAATCGTGTTATAACTAGTCCGGGCCTAGCGCCGCCTAAAAAAAACCTAAGTGTTATAAGTATATTATAGGATCTTATATATACCGACTAGTAAGTTCCCTATAATCTATAGGCTAAGTGGTTATAACTAACCTTTTTAGCTCCCCCCGGGCGCCGCTAAATTTATTTATCCTATAGCCGCCGCGGGTCACGCTATACGCGATAATCTAGATAATAATAATATAAGTGTTCCTAAGCCTTTTACTAGGTCACCGCTAACTCTAGTCTAGCTCCGCGAGGCTTTTAAGTTAGCCCGCGGTAACTACTACGCCTTATTATCTAAGAAACCCCCCGCCGCCGCCTTTACCACTACTAACGCCGCCTCCGCCTCCGCCCCCGTTAATAATAGCGAGGGTCTCCGCCGCGAGGTAGAGGCCCTCCGCCAGGAGGTTTAAGGCCAGGGCGCCACGATAACGCGCCTCCTAGAGGGTATTCTCGCCGCCCTTTAAGGAGGTAGTAACTCTACTACCGGCAATAGTAATAATAGTAATAAGGGCGGTAATACCGCCGACTAAAGTCCTTTACGGAGGCGCTATCTGCCTTTTTAGGAACCGGTAAGGGGGCTAATAAATTCCCCCCCTTTAATTAACTTATAACTAGAGGTTATCCTCCCCTTATATCTAGGTCCTTTTATCTTCGCGTATATTTCGTAGTATAGTCTTATAAAGGCCTATTATTCGTGTTAGCCGGGCCGTATTTTACTTCGAAAACATCTAACGCTATAGTATCCTTTACGGCGTCTAATAGTTCCTAAGTAGGTTCTACGTATCCGGCCTAGCGCACTAATACTTCGCGTTATACGCCACGACCTTACCGCTTATTCCGTGCGTATAAGATACTTTCTACCTCCTACTCTTTATTATTATAGATAGCGTCCCGGATCGGTTCGGGCTATAGGTCGGTTACGACTTATCTAAGGAGGGGGTCACGGCTAGCTTACTTTAGGATATCGATATAAAAGCGGGGATATATTCCTAAGGGTATATCTAACTTAACGATATAAGAGTTAATTACTTTTATTACCCTATACTTTTAGTATAGCTAGCTTAGCTTCTTTAAAGGTCTAGGCGTAGAATAGTTAGCTATAGAAAGCTAGGCGAGGTCTCTTACCTTAAAGCGTTTAGCCGGAAATCGCCGTTTATTCATAGATTCCTTATCCTATAGTTACTTCGAGGCTATAGCTGCTTATACGAATTCTATAGCTCCTTATAAGCGACTTAGTAGGTTATAAGCGGCGGCTTTTTTCGGGTATATGGGCGTTAGGTCGTGGATTTAGATAAGGTTAATATAGAACCCGTATTCTAAGAAGAAAGGGCTTGGCTAGGTTATAAAGCTTTTCCTGCTATTAAGCGATAACTACGCGGCGGGTAATAGGCGACCCTAGTTATCTTAGGAATAGTATACGAAGGTATAGAGGTAAGCCTAGATATCTTAGTTTAGCCTTTTAGGCCCTTTATCAGTTTAGGGGTAATATGCTATACTAAGTCGTTACTTAATCTTTATAAGCTTATAAAAGTATCTTTAGAACCTCTTAGTCTAATTTAAGCCCCGGTTATTAACGATTAAGAGGGGTATACTATAGAACCTAAAGTGATAGGTTAGGAAGCGTTCCGTATAGGCTTCTGCTTTTATTATTTCTATAGCTTTTAAGGTTACTAACTTTATTAGCTAGTCCGTAATTACTTATAAGTAACGCGCCCTACTCTTATTAATAAGTAGCAGGTCCGTTATAAAGTTTATCGCGAGGTAGCTATAGATTCGTTCCGGTACGGGTAGTGGTTTTAATAGTCCGCGCTTTATATTCCGCTACTAATTACCTCCGTTATAAGGGTTATAGTTATAGATAAACTTCCGTATATCCTTATTTATACTAGGCTAGAAAAACTATTAGGCTATTATAGCGATTATATTCTCCCTGCCTATATAGCCGCTAATAGCGGAGTTATAGATCGCTTATACTAAGCGTGCTTTTAGCGGCGAGTCCTTTTTAGAGCTTAGGACCTAGAGATAATCCCGGAAAGTTATATATCCCGCGGGGTTAAAAGAGTATTCCGCGATTTATAGTTATAGTCTAAGGGAGGGGTTAAAGCTACGAGCTCTCGCGGTAATCACGGCGAGGACCCCTTAGTACTAGGGGTCGGTCTTTATAGTTTTATCCTAAAGTCGCTAAAGGTCTTTATTTACTTCGAACACGCGCTTAACGGATATCCTTTATATTATCGGCTCGGGGATCGTTTTTAGGAACACGGAGTTAGGTATTAATTAGATTACCCGTCCTTATTCCTGGTCGTCTAAGCTATCCTTCGGTATATCCTATTCGCGATAGGAGAGGGTATCCGCCGTAAAGTTCTTAGTACCTCGCCGGTACTCTAGTATAAAGTTAAACTAGGCTAGTTCGCCGGCTTAGCGGCTTTGCCTTTTAGTAAGGGACCGTTTAGTTATAAAGTACTTAAGGGCCTTATAGTCCGATAATATTATAAATTACTTATAGCTAGTTAGTTCTGCTTTTTAGGCGAGTATATAGTTTATAATTACTAGTACCTTGTTATTATGGATAGGGTAGTTATACTCCGCTAGGGTAAGCTTACGCGAGTAATATATAACTATATAGCGATATCCTAGTTTATTTACTTAGGATAAGATACTACTTAGTATATAGCCCGAGTAATCGGTTTTTAATATAGTCTTACGGTCCGGGTTCTATAACTATAGGACAGGCTTTATCTAGAAAAGTCGTTTTAGTTCCTTAAAGGCAGTATCTTTTTTGGTCCCCTACCTAAAGAGCTAGTCCTTTTTTGTTAATACTATAAGGGGGGCTATAATACCTATAAAGTCGTAGATAAATATCCGGTAATAGTTCGCGAATCCTAAAAAGCTTCGTACTCCTTTTATAGAGGTAGGGGCCTCCTAGTCGCGGATAGCCTTTAATTTCTTAGGGTTATAGGATACTCCTTTACCCACTATAACGATAAAGCCTAGGTATTTTACCGTTATTATACTAAACTTATACTTAGCCGGGTCTAGATTTAGGCCGGTGTTTATAAGCCTATATAGTACTAGCCGGACCTTCGCCTTATAATCCTTATAAGATCCACTTAAGTAGATTAGGATATTATTGATATAGGCTATAATAAAGTCGTTAAGGAACTCCTATAAGGTCTAGTTAATATAGCGTTAAAAGGTAGCGGGTGCGCCGCTTAGTCTAAAGGGATATACTAGCTACTTAAAAAGGCCGAAGCGTGTTCTAAAGGCCGTTTTACTCTTATACCCGGGAGCTATATAGATCTTATAAAAGGCGGCGACTATATTAAGCTTTATAAACTACTTAGCGCTAGCTAGGTTATATAGGGTCTTAGTAATTAGGGGGAGGGGGTAGCGATCCCGCTAAGTAATCGCGTTTAGGGCTTTATAATTATAGTAAAAGCGTAGCCCGCCCCCTAGCTTCTTTATAAATAAGACCGGCGCGGTAGCCGCCGAGCTACTAGCTTATATAAATCCCTTATCTATTAGGTTATTAAGCGTTTTCTAAAGCACTAGTAACTCTTCCCTGGATATACCGTAAAGGGGCCCTTATAGTAGGGTTGGCTTAAGCCTATTAGGACCTCGCTTTAAGGTGATTTCGTGGTTAAGGCCTAGTCGGTAAGGGGGTAAATCGTTAGCCTTATTAGGCGCGAAAAGGTCGCTAAACTCTTATAGTATATTCGTAGGGATATAGTCCTAAGGGTCTACTAGTTCCTTTTTACGGAGGGCCTTATTAATATCCCGTATACTAACGGCCCGGATTAAGGCGTTAAACTCGTCTTTTTCTTTTCCCTTTAATCCTTTTCTTATCCGTTATATTATAGCTATAAACACTAATCCCGAGACTAGCCTTACTTCGCGGATAGCTTATATATCGGCTAGTTCTTCCTCGCCTACTAGTCGTAGGTTAATATTAGCGACTCCGTGGTATAACCTACGGTTCTTCGCGTAATATATAATATTATTATATTCTAGCCATGGTTTTCCTAGGAATATATCCTAATCTAGTCCTTTTATTATATAGGCGAAGACTTATTATATATAGCCGCTAATCTTAAGCTCGAATACGGTGATCCCGGCGTTAATAGCCGGCTTATATATATCTAAGAATCCTTTTAGTAGTTATCTCCTTTTATCGACTAATAGTAACTAAAGTCTTTAGGTAAAGCGTTTATTTATAGTAGTATAGTAGTTATAACCTATATCTATAAAAGCATATATATATCTTTTATTTACTCGTATTAATATTAAAGCTAAGTCGCCGCTAGCTAGGTATTTAAACGCCTCCTACTCCTGCTATAAAGCGGCTATCGGCTTTAACGCCTATTTTCGCGTTAAAGCTATTCTTTTCCCGACTCTTCGTTATCCGAACCGTCTAAACTTATAGCGATATCGCTATCCTCGGCCTATACCTTCGCTATACGGGCGCCCTTAGCCTTACCCTTATCCCGGGACTTATAGTTTATACGAATATATCCCTTTTTCCTATAACCCTAGTATTCCCGGTTATTATAAGGTCGGTCTATAGTCGTATCGGGCCGGACCTAGTTAATCCCGCCTATCACGATATCTTTATCGGCGTTAGTCTTTTAATTCCGGGTTCGGTTCGGTATATAAGTATTCCGGCTAATTAGGCGTAGTCCTTTTAGCTTCTAGGCGATACTCTATACCTTAATAACCCAGCTCGTATAGTCGTAGGGCAACTTCGCGGTAACTAGGGCGCTATATAGCTTCTAGCTTAGGGCTCCCTCTAGGAAAGTAATCTTCGCTGAATCTACTTATTCGCTACCACCTATTTAAGCGATCTGTTTTTTAAATTTTAGTAGGAACTATAAAAAGGTTTACTCCTCGCGTTATTTAAAACAATATAACGCGAGGGCCGCGTAAGGCTATTCGTTCTAGTCCTTATATATACGGTCTAGGTAGGTAAGGAACGACTCTAGGTCGCGGGTACCTCCCGGCCCCCTAGCGGCGTAAAAGGCTAATACCACTTACTAGGCACTCCCTTCTAAGTATAAGTTAATATAGTACTATATTTCGGCTTAGTTATTAAATAAATGCTTATCTAGCAGGAGCTTATCACGTATCTACTATAACCAGGTAACGTACTCTATTTATCTTCCGCTAAACTTTACGGGGTATAGTAGGGGCTTAATACGCGGCGGGTATAGCTCGCTTAGTTCCTATAGGACTATAATCTAGGGGGGAGTAAAGGTTACCGGGGTCGGGGGACCTATTACCGACTCGGTAAGTATATTCGTAGGGGCTCCCTTTAAGGGGGGCGCAAGGTTAGGGGTAGGTTATTACGGGGCCTGGATATTCACGAGGCTATTCGTAAATCGTTAAAGTAACTCTTATTATTAAGCTATCTATTCTTATAAGGGACCGAGCGTTATATTAATAGCTTCGGTAATCCTTCTATCCGTCTACTTAGCTAGCTCGGCGGGGTTTATAGGACCGCCGCCGCCTAACAGCGTATTCGTATCTAGCTCTATACTAACGCAGCGCGTAGGGCTCGCCGAATTCTAGCTATATAAGCGGCTAGTTATAGGTTAATCACACTAAGTAAGGCCGAATAAGTATATTAGCTAGAATTAAGGAGAGAAAAGGAAAAGGTTTATAAAGAAGTGCAGGATTTACTAGGTTTATACGAATCCGCGGTAAGGGCAGCGCGAGGTCCGAGTATCGGATCCGCGTGCTAATAAGCGGTTCCGGCCTTATACCGGAACTACACTTTCAAGGGGTCAACCCATAATAGTAATACTTTTATAAACTCGTAAGGATTAAGTAGCGACTTAGTATAGCGTACTACCCTTAGACCGACGGAGGGCCTAAGAGGCTAAACTAAGATATCTAGGCCTACTTCTATACCTTCGTATACTACTTATAGGATAACTAGGGTCGCTTATTACCCGCCGCGTAACGATCGCTTAATAGCAGGAAGAGCTTAACGACCTAGCTAAGTCCTTTCTTCTTAGAACACGGGTTTTATATCGACCCTATCTAAATCCACGACCCGATACCCGTATACCCGAAGGAAGCCGCCGCTTATAACCTACTAAGTCGCTTATAAGGAGCCGTGGAGTTCGTATAGGCAGCTATGGCCTCGAAGTAACTATAAGATAAGGAATCCGCGAATACGCGACGACTCCTAGCGGAGCGCTTTAAAGTAGGAGACCTCGTATAGCTCTTTATAGCTAACTACTCTACGCCCAGGCCCTTAAAGAAGCTAAGCTAGCTATATTAAAAGTATAGAGTAATAAAAGTAATTAACTCCTATATCGTCGAGCTAGACGTGCCCTTAGGGATATATCCTCGCTTCTACGTTAATATCCTATAACGAGCTAGCCACGACCCCGTCCTAGGATAGGTTATAACCGACCCCTAACCCGAACCGATTAGGGACGCACTCTATAACGATAAAGAGTAGGAGGTAGGAAGTATCTTATACGCACGGAATAAATAGCGAGGTCGTAGTGTACGATATAAGGTATTAGTATAATAGGCGGGATACGCGGAACCTACTTAGGAATTATTAGATACCGTATAGAATACTAAAGCGTTAGACGATTTTAAAGCGGAATACGGCCCCGCGGATAAGAATAATAGGCCTCTATAAGACTACGTTATAAGGAATACACGAAGATAAAGAGATCCTAATATAAGGAGGGCATAACCTATAGTCGTAAGTTAATTAAAGGGGGGGAATTTACTAGCCCCCTTACCGGGTTCTAAGGAGATAGATACTGCCTCCGCGGAGGACTTTAGTTAGCGATGTTATCGCCTAGGCCCTTCTAGCTATTATTATTACTATTACCGGTAATAGAACCGCTACCTCCTTAAAGGGCGGCGAGGATACCCTTTAGGAGGCGTGTTATCCCTACGCCCTATAAGCGAACCTTACGGTGGAGGGCCGCTACCTTATAGCGGAGACCCTCGCTATTATTAATAGAGGCGGGGGCGGAGTTAGCGGGGGCGATAGCGGGAGCTACCTCGGATAAGGAGGCGTAATAGTTACTATAAGCTAATTTATAGGCCTCGCGGAGCTAGGCTAGGGTTAGTAGCGACCCAGAAAAGAATAAAGGGGGATACTTATATTATTATTATTAGGGTTATCGCGTATAGCATAACCCGTATCGGCCAGAGGCTTAATAAATAGGATAGTAGTGGCGGGGAGCTAAGGAGGTTAGTTATAATAACCTCGCTTATAAATTATAAGAAACTCACGGGGTAGCACGGGTAGGATCCCAAGGCGTATTTATAGTATTTAGGGTTACTACGGGCCGCGCTAAGCCCGGATTAATTATAATATATCTAATTAAATTTCTATTTAACGCTAACTATATAATCGGTATATAGGCGATAAAAGGCGTTACAAGGTCGGCCGGGGGGGTAGGCTAGGCCACGCTAACGCTTAGTAAGCGTCGCGGCCTACCGGAGAGTTAGTAAGATCCTCGCGGCGAAGTATTAGGCTATATCACAAACCTCCTTTTTAGCCGGACGCTTACCGGTATTCGCTATAACGGCGAGGGCCTCCTTAGCCGTACTCTTAACCGATTAACCTCTTTCCTTATTATCGGAGGCGGGGGGGGGCGCGATATCGCCGGCGGCTAACTATTCCTTAGCGGTGCCCTCGCGGGCGTAGCGGGCGCTATATCGGGGAGCGGATATCTATACGCACCCTATTAGCTACTACCTACCCCGCTTAACGTAAGGGCTTATTAAGAAACTCACGATAATTAAAGAAGATAAATAAAAAAGTGATAAATTATAGATTAACGAAATAACTATAAAGTCGGAGAGATTACGCCGCGAGTTAGTATAGAATAACACGGCTCTTAGCACGGAATTACCGAAGGAGCTTACTACTAAAATAATATTATAGGCTTATAAAAGGAAAAACTAACTATAAATAAAAATCCAGGTAAAACTATACTTATACTACGATATTAAA
This sequence comes from Sodiomyces alcalophilus JCM 7366, assembly GCF_042370955.1. Lineage (NCBI taxonomy): Eukaryota > Fungi > Ascomycota > Sordariomycetes > Glomerellales > Plectosphaerellaceae > Sodiomyces > Sodiomyces alcalophilus. Next base: position 1,197,282 of record NW_027263534.1, on the reverse strand, counting down.
TAATAGAATACGATAAAAGCCTATAAAGCTATTTATAACGGTAGTTCACGAATAAAGGAGAAGGAGTAACCGGGGGTTATTTAATATAACTAATAAGCGTATAGCGGAGCGCGGGGCACCAATAACCTATAAGCGAAGTCGCCGTGAACCTAGCGCGATACTAACCGGTCTAATATAAGGGAGGATACACGCCTCCCTCGTATAGCGTTAGGGTAAAGGGGACCGGCGCTTAGTTATCGCGACCCGAGGAGGAGGGGGGAGGGGGGTAATATCACGGGTTAACCCCTTAAACGTATAGTTCCGGTATAAGGCCGGAACCGCTAATCAGCGTATAGGTCCGACGCTCGGACCTCGCGCTGCCCTTACCGCGGATTCGTATAAACCTAGTAAATCCTGCACTTCTCTATAGACCTTTTCCTTTCCTTTCCTTAATTCTAGCTAATATAATTATTTAGCCTTACTTAGTGCGATTACCCTGTGACTAGCCGCTTATAAAAGTTAACTTATAGCATAGCAGAACACCTATTTCTGCCTCTGCCCTTCTCCGCTCGCGACTATGGTTTTATCCAAAAAGATAACCCGTTTCCACTAGTCTAGGGGTTTAGAGGCGTGGCGTAGGCACTACTCTAAACGTATTTACGCGTGCCTTAGGGTTAGGGTCGGCCGGCGTAGCGCGCGGGAGTGCTAGAAGCCCTGTGAATAAAGGTATCGTATAATAATATGTTTTAAGTAAGTAAGGCCTAGCTTAATCTTTAATTTAGAAGGTGATATAAAAGGGTTAATACCGATAGTATATAGGATACGTCTTTTTTTATACGTATTAAGGGCCTGGGGCCGGCCAGACCGTGGTTTTAATCGGGCTAATATTTATAATTAATAGCGGCGCGCGATGCCAGAAACTGACCCTGGAGATATATTGAATTTGATCCCTACCTCCCTTCAACTAAGCCCACTAAAATAGGCGTGCGCAATCAGGGTCCGTTTATAAGGCGAATGCTCAACGCGCGGCGTAATTGGGGGCATTTTCTGATTTTTGACGAATTTTTGAAGTTAAAGGGTTAATGGTGTTAAAGGAGGAAAACGCGCTGTAACGCGTTGGTGGGGTATTTCTAATCGTCAGTTTTGCTTACCCACTGTACTATACCGTTAAGATTACTAGCAGCACTCCTAAAGCCTTAAATAACTCGCGCTAGAATTCTAATACGAATTTCGGGTCCTTATCGGATATAATCCTCGTGGGCAGGCCCTAGTCCGTTAGCTATAGTATCCGGAGCAGTAGCTTTACCTAATTTTAGCTATATATATCGAATATCTGGGTATAAGGATAGTCTTTTTACTAGTCTTATAGGTGACTATAAGCATAGTATCCAGCTTATTTATTAGCTTACTCTCGATTTTCTGGAATAGTTATCGGTATTCCGTAGGTGGTAGGCCGATTATAAAGTCGATTATAATAACGGAAAATAGTATCGCTAACGGTGGAATCGGTTATAGTTCTCCGAGCGGTTTCTGTTAATCTATGGTATTCTCTAGGCATACTAGGCAATATATCGTCTACTCCGCTATAGGACGTACTTTACCTTTAAAGCTAAAGTTATCCAGGGCGTGTATTATTCCTTTTTCGCTAAAATAGTGATTATCGTTATATACTATCTATAGGACCTTTTTAATAAGTTTATAGCGCACCACTAACCTTAGTTTATTAGCTTCTCCGACCGTATATAATAATCCGTTCTTAAGTCGGGTTAGTAATAGCCTTATTATTCTGCCGCTAAAAGTTCGTCTATCGGTTCGTTTAGCGTTAACTTTATCGATTATGGCTTTATATTTTAGATCCTCCTAGTATACTTATTAAAACTCCCTTTTTAAGTCGTCTAGCATCGCGCAGTCTACCGCTATATAAGTTAAGGAGTATTCGTCGGCGTCTATTAGCAGTCTCGGGTCCGAAATAGCTATATATACTACTAACGCCTTATCGCGTTCGGTCTATATATCGTCTAACTCGCTATTATAAGCTTATTTCTTCTTATCCGTTCTCTTCGCTTTTAGGGCTCCTATTAGTGCTTTAGAGTCCTTATCGTTTACCGTTAATAGTCGAGATAGTGTATCCGATACTATGTTTTATTATCCCGGAATATAGCGGATATCTAGGCGAAATTAACTAAGAAATATAGATACCGCTATTAGGCGCGGGTTTGGTTTATTAACGTCCGTTACCTTTAGAGATGTTTATCCGACGATTCCCTTAGTTGCTTAGTGATTAGTAAGGACTATTATAGGCTCGCGGCAGGATTATAGGCGTGTCCGGAGTATTTTATATACCTAGACCAGTACGTAGATCTCTAGTTCCGTCGCTTTATATCGCGATTCTGCTATAATAACCTTTCTTAAAAGGAAAAGTATAGGCTAGATAGTATTAACTAGGATTTTACCGCTATCCCACGGCTTCGCTAGATAAAAGAGGAATACTCCTAGACTATTCGCGCTAGCGTCTAAGTTCAAGAAAGTCGTCTTATCGGGAATATAGTAGTATAACCTTATCCTTTCGGTAACTTACTTCTATATAATCTTAAAAGCCTACTATTCGATATCTATGGGTTTATATATTAACTTACCTGTTTACTTCTGCCTTAAGTGCTTAGGTGCGTATACGGTAATCTGCTCGGCCTTTTTCGCGTTATTAAGTATAGTTATCTTCTATCGCTATAAAGGCTTAACTTTAACTCGGAACCACGGGATAAATCGTCGTAGAAATACTACTTTACCGACGTATATCTCTAGGTCGCTAAGCTTTTCGGGTATTTTAATCTGCCGTAATACTTTAATTCGGTCGGATATAGTATATAAACCTAAACCGTCTACCTTAAAACCGAGTAATTAAACCGAATTATATATATAGAAGGATTTTACTAGAGATAATGCTAGCCGGATATCTTCGAATAGCTTTAGTATAGTCTAGAGGTATACTATATATTCTTCGAAGGTATCGGAGAAAATAATAATATCGTTAATATAGGCCCTATAAAAATAACGGTGCTTAAATAGTCTTTAGTCTATAAATCATTATATAAACGGTAATAAGGTTCGGAAACCTATTAATATTATTTCCGGGCATTCTAATCCTTTAGGGGATATAATCGTTATCCTCTCTTTATACTCTTCCTTTATAAGTAGCTAATAGAAGAATAAGCTAGCGTTAAAAGCGCTAAACCATTTCTTCCTTTATAGACACTAGATAATCTTGTCCTATAATAGAATCGGGCATATATCTAGCAGAACGGCCGTGTTAGGTTTTTATAGATCCACGACCACTCTACCCTTTATAAGCTTCTATACTATACGCCACACTATAAATACTAGGAAAGCGAAAGGGGTCGGTAATTTCTGCTATATTATATATCCGACTTTATATATCCCGTCGAACTTATTATTAAGCAGGTTATGATCTTCTCCACTAAGTTAAAAAGGCCTTAAGTATAAGTTTATCTTCTGCCACCTATCGACTAGATCGACCCGTATCCGTTTATTAGGGGGTAAAGGTATAATTCCTTTATCATGCTATATATTAAAGGATTCTAATAACTTAACGATTTCCCGAGCCTTCGGTAAGTTTATCGTATACACGTATACGCTATCCTTTATTATAATTTCGGGTACGTCGTCTAGCCGTTCGGTCTTTATATCGCTATGCTTCTGTTTATCTACTCTGGGTTTTTCGCTTTTACTATTCCTTATCGTGTCGTCTATTATAATCTTCTAAAGTTCCTCGGGGGTGGCTCTTAGTAATCGGTGCACTAATTCGGAGTCCTTAAACTCTTTATACTCTTCTATAGCTATTAGTGTATAAGCGTTTACCTAGTTAACCTCTTTAACTTCTTCGTCGTCCTATAAATCTATTAATCGGCCTATTCTTTTATTTCTGCGTAGGACTTTTGGTTTATCCGAGTCGTTTATATAATATACCACCTTAGGGGTGTCTGTATCGCAGATATATCGTATTATATTATGCTTCGGGTCTAGATTAAAGTAAAATTCGTGGTTCTTAGGCAGATTTATATACCATACTAGTATAAATATAGCTATATATAGCGGCACTACTATAGTCTACGCTATTATAACTCGGCGTTAGTATCTATCTATAGGCTTTCTATGATACCCGACGATTAGGATCTATATACTATAATATCCTGCTATCCGTAGTATACCGGAAGAATACAGGATATTAACGCCAAAGGTCTTTAGGAACGTTCCTCCGAGTAGTATATTTGGTTCTAGGTCGTTAATTACCTAGGCTATGATTATAAAGTGTCCCGTGACTAGGGTATTTCGGATATAGCTGTTAACGTAGAAGTGGAATATAGTAACCTCCTATACCTAGATTATCCCCGTAAGCCCCGTTATCGGTTTCGGGTTTATAGCTTTTCCGTATTAGACGTTCTTCCTATACTCTATTAGCTAATTTCTATTAACCAGAATTAAGGTATATCCGGAGTCCACACAGACTTCTATAGTCTTACCGTCGGGTATAAACTTAATCGCTATTTCATAGTATATATATCGCTTAAATCCGGGTTTAACTAATACCTATATATCGATAATCTTATATAGCTTAAATATAAAGTGGTAGCTAAGCTTATCGGGCTTAGGTGGTCTTAGTGGCTTTATATCGGCTATTATCGGCTCTGTCTCCTTATCTATAAACTATATATGCGTGGCTTCGGATCCGTACTATATATTAGTGGATTATATTTATATAGGGTCTTCCGTGGAGATCTTCGGTTTAGCTAGTTATTCCGAGGACTTAGACGGCGTCTCTAGATCTTCCGGCATAATTAGCCTAGTTATTGCTAGGAGGATAAGGGCTTTATAAGGTCCCTATCCCTTTAGCTTCGGCTCTATACAGATATTAGAAAATACGTGTCAGAAGAGTTATATATTACTAGGGAAATAGGCGTTATATTTTCTATACTAGTATATCGGCGGCTTCGGTGATTATGGTAGGGCGGGAGTCTATAAGGTTTATCGTTAGCGTATCGAGGTTCGTTCTTCTAACTTACGTTTATACGTTTATCGGTTACTTATATAGGATCGGCCGGCTTAGCCTATAAAATAAGAATAATAAACGTTAATTTTACTATTAGCTAAGTCCTCCTCGCTAATCTTATAAACGTAGGTCTCCTTACCCTTACTAAGAATTTTATCAATAAGAATATAGCCCTTTTCACGTAAGTCTTCTTTATCGGTATCTTTACCGGGGTTATCCTCCGCTATATACACCACTTAGTGGTTACGATTACCGCTACCTTTAACCTATTATCGTATATATCGCTAGTATAGGCGATATTCCTCGCGGAACCAGCGTCCGCCTTTATAAAACTAGTAACCTCTACGACCGCGGCTACCGCGGTTATTATTACCTCGACGAGCCTAGAAAGATTTATCACGGTTACTAAAGTTATTTCCTTACGAACAGCCTTTTCTAAAGCCGCTATAATTACTAAAACGATTTCCGCCGTTATTAAATCGTCCTCTATTAAAGCTTCCGCCCTAGCGTCCCTAATTTTTATATTCGCCTATCTCGTTTATATCGTCTACGGAGGCTATATCTGCCGTGTATACGATTAGGCGATTTTCTGGGATTATCTATACAAGAATATTAGCGCAGGGTGCGGTAACGTTAGCGTGAGGTGTAATCCATTATGCCGATAACGGTCCTAGTTAATCTGCACGGAATATACTATACTGCAGTTAGTGCCTTAGCAAGAGTTATTGGTTAGTGATTTAATCTTCGATTTACTAGATAAATTCGTCTAGATACCTATTTATATCGGGTTATGCGTAAATTTCTCGTAGCGATAGGTCGATTCGATTCTAGATCTCTTATTATACGTCTAGATTAGTCCGGGGGCTAATTCCTAAAGCTTTATATAGCTAAGCAAGATAATTTGCCTATTTAGCGACGGCTTTTCTATTAATAATATCTCTAGCTATAAATGGTAAGTCTATTATCCTCGCCGCTGCGGTCTCTAGGTTAATTTACTAGCGTCGATAAAGAGCTATATACTAACCGTCCAGGGAATAGCGTACCTCGCTATGTTATATAGCCGTAAGGCTAGTTAGCCACCACGAGGCAGCTTTACCTATAAATAGCGCGTATAGGTTAATACGAGCCTCTTCTACTATATCGGAGGTAGTCGCCTATTCCTTAACGTTTTCGATAAAGAGCTTAACGTCGTACTAAAGGACTTTATCTCCGGAAACCGACTATAGGATAAAGGTTAGCGATATATACTTAGGAGGACTAAAGAATCTAATTATAGTTAGTTTACGACGGAAAACCTATAGGCCGCCGCTATACTATATATCGCTATTACTATTAGCGTTATTCGTTCCGGTGCCTTTATTACTAGTAGCCGGAGCTCTATTAGCGAAGAAACTTATTATACGTTAGAATTAATTAGGGGTAAATATAATAGCGGGCGGCTATAGGCTAGCTAGGGGGCCGCCTGCTATTATTAATGCCGATACTATTATAGGACACCCTGGCTCTAAGTGCTAGAGCTAGAGGCTAGTATCTATCTATTAGTATCTATCCTATTTACTTCGCGTAGCGACGGCTCTAGGGCTATTAAGGGTTCTCGAGAAGTGTAGGGCGGTGGTTAACTATCCTCTAGCGTCTATAGAGCTTATACTAAAGGAGCTTAGTTTATCGCTTACTATGTATAGGATTCCTCGAATAGTGGTCTACGGGGAGCGTTAATATTTAGGGATATTAATTAACTATTAACGGTCTATAATCTATTCTTGACTAATAGCTATCGACTATATCGTTTAACTGCTTGTCTACCTACCTATATACTCAATAAAGGGTTCTAGCTATTATTACGGGAGTAGGTTCTGCTATTACTCCGACTTTTACTAATATTTAGGTATCTTAGTACGGCTATAAGCGTTACTTTTACCGCCTAATTATCTATCTCCTACTATATTAGGAAGGTTAGTCCGGTGTTAGTACTCGGGGCTCTATTATTTTGTCTAGCTATACGGTTTACGTCCCGATATTCCCTTATAGCTCTATTATAAAGTGCTATTCCCTCTTGTCTAATAATAGCGATGGCTCTATCGGGTAAGTTCTGTTATACTGCCTACTCTGGGTATACCTAAATAAATTTATATATATAAAATAACTCTCTTTTAGCAGTTATTAGTGGTTTTATTTATATTAGGGGTGCTAGAGATATATAGTTATAGCGGGGTAAGAAATAAGTGGCAGAGGTATAGAGTTTATGGCTTGTTTTTCATGGCTCGTGTAAGTAAAGTGGAGTAGGTTTTAGTGGGTGTAAAAATAGGAAAGTGCAAGTGTGTGTGGATAACGTAATTAATTAATAATAAGGTTATAGAGGAGCTAAGAACGAAAATAAAGGATAAATAGGCAAACTAGGTCTATAGGAGCGTAGTTTTAGACGATTATCGAATGCTCCGAGGCGAACCGTTTTATAACGGCTATAGGCGTCTTATTAGTTATTTAAAAAGGGATCTTTGGTATTACTGGTGGAGGTAACGTGTACGTCTGTCTATTATAGACTGGTGATTAACGGCTAGTGAAAATCGTTGCGGGGCGGCTATGGGGATAATCTTAAACGGAGGGTTATTGATTTGTATCTTGTAAATAAGGAAAAGGATCTGGGGTAGAGTATAGGGCGAACGATTATAATAATTCAGTTACTACTATTTACTACGCGGAATCCCGCGTCTATAGTATTATAAACGTGTATGAATGGAAATCAGGAAAAGTGAAGATATATTCTCTCCGTGTAAGCTCGCATAAGCTCTGCGGGGCCACAGACTAATATCTGTGATAGTCCCGCTGACTAAATGAGTGTGTGTGACTAAGCTAGTAGATGTGTGCAACATTTTCTCCTTGGCTTTAGATAATTTAATTATTCGGCCTTGCCTTATAAATAACTTATAAATAGCCGCCTATATATCTAAAGCTTAGCGAAACCTATATGCTACGCTAATAAAGATAGACTATCACTTTAATCCACCTACTAGCGCCCCGTTACGCCTAGTAGGCGAGTCGCCTAAGGCTACGGAGTAAAGGAGGGAGATTATTAACCCTTTATAGACTCAGGTTATAACCTTAACCACTTAGATCTAAGAGTAATAGAATACTATTAATTAGCTATTATAGGCGATATAAGACTAATAATATACCGCTACGGCTCGTCTCGCTACCCTGTTAGAAAAGACTATACCGGGCTCTTAGCCGCCTATCCTAACGCCTACTCCTGTTATAACCCTTAGTCTAAACCCTAGGACTAAAGCACTTCCACTTTTATAGAAGTTTAACAGTAAACGCTCGGAGTATATAAGCTAGTTAGCTAAGATTCGCGAAAAGCTCCTACTTAACTAACACCTCTTCTAAAGCCCTCGCGAGAAGTGGTATTTTATTAACGCTTACTTAGATAAAGCTCCCCGCCATATTATCGCCTTTTTCTAGGCGGTAAGCGGAACTAAAAATTAATACGACCCCGAAAACTTCCTTAATTACCTTAACCGTATATATAGAGGTATTAATGAATAACCTTACGCGGCTAACGCCCTAAGGACGCTACGCTAGTGTAAAGACTAAGTGTTCGGAAGCTTTATACCCGGTTTCGAATCATAGCTGATTATCGCTAATAAAGGTTAATAGGATAATACCGCGAAGATTATATTCCTAGAGGGAGCTCTTAGTAATCGTCTCTATACCGCCCTTATTACCGCGAAACTACTAAATAACTATTATATATAGGTAATTAAAGTATAGAGTATCGCTTAAAGACTTAAAGCCCTCGCTACGAGGCCGCGGTTCGGCTAAGCGCCTCGTAATAGTAATAATAATAGTTATACTCGTGATTATAACGGCGATATAAAGATAGGAGGTATTAACCGAGTATAGACTAAGAAGATAAAGATAAGAGAGTACTATAAATATAGAAAGAAAAAACACCTTGCTAGGAGATACTATTTAAAGAAAAAAGACGCCGAGGATTATAAGGAGAACCGTATAGTAAAGGTCTTAACGGCCTTAGACGATAAGATAACCTATATAGGAGTTATACATAACGATAAAGACTCGGAAAAGGAATAGCTCTAATACGAAAACGGGCACTAAAGCCTACTATAAAAAAAATAAAGGGATTAAAAAGAGTTTATATTATAGTCGCGTAATAGTTACTTAGCTTTTATATAAGCGCGGATAAATAAGAAGTTAATTACCGCCCTCGTAGATACTAGATATAACTATTACGCCGCTATAAGCGAATATCTTATAAAGTCCCTCCGCCTCCCGTTAGTCGATAAGACTAGAAGACCCTTCTCGGGGTTCTCCGATACTATAGGGTCTACTAAGAGTTCCGGTATCGCCGTATACGATCTTAAGATCGGTGGATATATATAACGATTATTCGCCTATATAATACTAGGATTAGATTATAATATATTCCTAGGGAAACCTTAAATAGAATATAACGATATTACCTATTACGTAAAAAGACGTCGCCTTTATTATAGAGTAGCTCGGATAGATATCCGGCTCTAGGGCGAAGAAAAGCCCGATAATATCAGAGCTATTCCCGGAGCTTAAATAATAACCGGGTTAGTATTCGCCGGTATTATACGCCGGTTATAAAGGAGATAACGGTTCGAAAAAGAGGAACTCGCGCTCTACGTAGTTAGTATTAAAGATATCGATAAAGCCCTTGGAGGTAAGTCTTTAGTCCACCCCCGGAAGTATATCCTAGGAGAGATCCTATATTAATTTCCTAACCTATTCTCCGATTTATAAGCGAACCGCCTTCCCCCTTATCGACCCGGAGTTAACTATAAAATAAACCTTATATAAGGACCCGACGGTAAGGAGCCAGACTTACCGTAGGGCCCTCTTTATAATATATCCAGGGAAGACCTGCTAGTCCTACGGAAGGCCCTTACCGACCTAATCGATAAGGGGTTTATACGAGCTAGAAGCTCCGCCGCCGGAGCTTTAGTTCTGTTTATAAAGAAGCCAGGAGGGGGGCTATAATTCTATTACAATTACCGTGCTTTAAATACGATTACGTAAAAAGACCACTACCCCCTCCTACTAATCACGGAGATACTCCGGAACATAAAGCGCGCTAAGTGGTTTATAAAACTCGATATAGTTACTATGTTCTATAAGATCCGAATAGCTACTAGCTATAAAGCGAAGACGGCGTTCCGAACCCGATTCGGCTTATTTAAATAGTTAGTATACCCCTTCAGACTTAGCGGCGCCCGTATATCCTTTTAATAATATATTAATAAGACGCTATAGCGTTACCTTAACGATTTCGTTACCGCTTATATTAATAATATCTTAATTTACTCGAGTAGATCCCTATATAACTATAAAAAGAAGGTTAACTTAGTACTATAAACGCTAAGCGACGTAGGGTTAATACTTAACCCGGTAAAGTATAAGTTTAGCATAAAGACTATAAAGTACTTAGGGTTTATAGTTACCGCGGGTTAGGGTATTTTATACGACCCCGATAAACTAAAAGCGATCCGAGAGTAGGAAGCCCCGACCTTAGTAAAGGGAGCCTAAAGCTTCTTAGGCTTTATAAACTATCACCGTATATTCGTAAAGAACTTCCCCTATATTATAGCCGCCCCAATAAGGCTAATAAAAAAGGACCGAGTATTCTCTTAGGGTCCCGATAAATAAGCGGCCTTCGAAAAGGTTAAGAAGAGGTTCTAAGAAGAACTAATCCTATAGTAATAGGTCTTAAGTAATAAGACCTTCGTAGAAACCGACTACTCGGGATTCGTACTAAAAGGCGTATTAGTTTAGGAAGACGAATAAAGGCGTTATTATATAGTCGCCTACTATTTAAGACGATTTACGGGGGCCGAGTATAACTACCCTATCCACGATAAAGAGATATTAACGATTATAAATTACGTAACGTATTAAAAAGTAAAGCTCCTAACTTATAGTCGCTTCACGATTCTTTCCGACTAAAAGGCCTTAGAATACTTTATAATAAAGAAGATACTTAATAAAAGGTAAAGCCGATAAGCCGGCGAGCTAGCCTACTTCGACTTTATATTAGAATACCGTAAGGGTGCCGATAACTATGCTATTAACGCTTTCTCGCGAAGAGAATAAGATAAACTAAAGGACTTCTCCGACGAATAGGAATAGACACGATATATATAGTTAATCCTAGAGACCTTAATTCCCCTAAGGATCCGTCTTCTTCGTAAACACCCACGAGTATTTAAAGCCGATAACGAGTTATAATAACTATAGGACGCTACGGTAGAGGAAGATAACTAGTATCGCTAAGCTATATAAGCTATATCTAGGGGCGATCGATAATTCCCTCCCTTATTAGGCCTCCGAGCCTAAATCGCCGAATATAGGACCACCTTATAAGGACTACTAATATTCCGAGATCGCTTATAGGTGCCGGGAGCTTAAAATAGGAGTATACTACGAACACGAGTAATCTAATCTATACACGATTCCACGATTAAAGGCTATCCAGGGCGAGATAATATAATTACCCTTATAGCAAGATGCTTTTTCTAGCCCGGGATAAATAAAGACGTGCGTAGGTTTATATATAACTACGATATTTATAACTAGAGCTACGCGTGGAGGAATACCCGATAAGGACTCTTAAAATCGCTCCCGATTCCTAAATGAATAAGGAGCGACTTATTAATAAACTTTATAACGGATCTGCCTCCCGTTAAAAAGAAGAAGTATAGGTACCTATAGGTTATAACCAACTGACTTATAAAGGCTATTACCCTTAAAGTGATACACTCTGTTGATATTATACTTATAATAAGTAATAATCATAATAATTATAAGTATAATATCTAAGTTAAAATAAATAGTATATAGTTATAACTATATAACTAGATGTCTACTTTATAACCAGCTTAACCTATACTATAATACTATACGTATTATACGTGTCTATATACTTGGCTTATGATATATATAATATAAATACACTAGGTATTATAAATACGACATCTTGGTTATTACTTAAGCTAATAACGTAGCGTGATAGCCGTCGCGTAGGCTATTAACGTAATAGTCGCCACCCAATCTTTTAGGGTCTTTTACTAGCCCCAGATCTCGGAGGAACTCCTAGAAGTCAGCTCTTTATAAGCTTTTTACATATATAACTACGCGTTTACGTAATAAGCAGTAATCCTACGGATCTACGAATTTAATAGCTATTTACTTAATATTCCTCTCTTCCCCGCGTACAGCCTACTACTCGTAGCCTAATTTATTAAAAGGTTATAAGCCCGGGTTAGTAAAGAAGAAAATCTACTCTTTTGTACCCTATTATTCTACTCGAAATACTAAAAAGACTCCTGCCTTTTTGGGCCGTTTTTGCCTATTTAGGCCGTCCCTTTATCCTCCCCCGGTCGTAGATCCTTATCTCTGACTATACGAAATCCCTTTATCTCCCGAAGATAGCTAATCGATTCGAACCGTTCGTACCGATACCACGATTTAAAGCTCTTTATTCTTCCTAATACAGTTGCTAAGAGTTATACTAAGCTTTTCCTGCCCGGGAAGAACTATACGATCAGCATAAGACTCTTTGTTATGATCGGATATACTATTCCTTTATTTATAAAGGGACTTTTTGAAAAAGAAGAAAAATAACGAATACGTGGATTAAATATAAGAGCTATTATGTATACACGAATAATGGCTATAAGAATTAAGCCACTTGACCTACCGCGCTGCCTATAATAACAGGATATCGTAACGCGGTATATAAGCTTTTAGCAAAAAGTCCGCCTATAGAAATCCTGTTATTCGCTTTATACGAGTATCGCTTTGGTTCGCGCCGCGAGATCTATAAATAGCTTTACCGTTTAGACCCACTTTTAGACCCACTTTTTAAAGCTAGGCTAATTAGAATCATACCTTTAGCTTAGTATTCTTTATTTCTATCCTTTATCGATAACGTAATAAAGAAAAAGGAATAAAGGAAAACGAATAAAAATAATAAGAATAAATCGTTAAATAACTTAGTTAATTTTAACCTAAATGAATAATAAAAATATCGTTCTACTACTTAAAAATGGCCTAATAAAAGACTAGCAAAGCAACTTTAGTCCGGAAGCTCCAGGGCAGCATAGACTATTAAAACTAGACTATAGGAATACACGCTTACTTTGCCTATAAGGGAAAATATATTAAAGATATTATAAAGCCCCTTCTAGTAAATCCTTTTATAAAACAGAAGGAGGACTTTTTGAAGGTAGCTAGAGATATACTGTCTGCTCTTTTAGACGGTCCCTTAACCTAGGTTTAAGGAATAAATAAAGCTTCTAAAGTATAAGATTATCACGGGTTAACCCCTCGAAAGTATAGTTCCGGTATAAGGCCGGAACCGCTAATTAGCACGCAGATCCGACGCTTGGACCTCTCGCTGCCCTTACCGCGGATTCGTATAAACCTAGTAAATCCTACACCTCTCTATAGACCTTTTTCCTTTCCTTTTCCTTAAGTCTAGCTAATATAATTATTCGGCCTTACTTAGTGCGATTACCTTATAACCAGCCGCTTATATAGCTAGAATGCTACGAACCCTACGCGCTATGTTAGTATAGAGTTAGATATAAACACGCTGTTAGGCGGCGGCGGTCCTATAAACCCCGCTAAGCTAGCTAAGTGGACGGATAGAAGGATCACCGAGGCTATTAATACGATGCTCGGCCCCTTATAGGAACAGATAGCTTAATAATAAGAGCTACTCTAATAACTTACGAATAGTCTCGCGAACGCCTAGGCCCCGTAGTAACCTACTCTTAACCTCGCGCCTCCGTTAGAGGGAGCCCCTATAAATACACCCGCGGAGTTAGTAGCGGGTCCTCCTACCCCCGCGACCTCTGCTCCCCCTCCCTAAATCAAAGTCCTATAGGAGCCATATCAGGAGCCATGTCCGCTATATACTAAGCCCCTACTATACCCCGCGAAGTTTAGTAGAAGGCGAATAGAGTACGCTACCTAGTCGTAGTAGATACGCGATAAACCTCTACTAGACGAACACTTATTTAATAATTAAGCCGAAATATAGTACTATATTAACTTATACTTAGAAAGGAGTGCCTAGTAAGTGGTATTAGGCTTCTACGCCGCTAGGGGGCCGGGAGGTACCCGCGACCCGGAGTCGTTCCTTACTTACCTAGACCGTATATATAAGGACCAGAACAAATAGCCTTACGCGGCCTTCGTGGTATATACCCTCCGATAATATAAGGAATAAACCTTCTTATAGTTCTTACTGAAATTTAAGAAATAAATCGCCTAAGCAGGTAGTAGCGAGTAGGCAGACTCGGCGAAGATCACTTTCCTAGAAGGAGCCCTAAGCCAGAAGCTACGTAGCGCCTTAGTTACCGCGAAGTTACCCTATAACTATATAAGCTGGGTTATTAAGGTCCAGAGCATCGCCCAGAAGCTAGAGGGTCTATGCCTAACTAGCCGGAATACTTATATACCGAACCGAACCCGGAACTAAAAGACCGACGCCGATAAAGACGTTATAATAGGCGGGATTAATTAGGTGCGGCCCGATACGATTATAGACCGACCTTATAATAACCGGGAGTGCTAGGGTTATAGGAAGAAGGGATATATCCGTATAAACTATAAGTCCCGGGATAAGGATAAGGGCTCGAAGGCTAAGGGCGCCCGCGTAGCGAAGGTCTAGGCCGAGGATAGCGACATCGCTATAAGTTCGGATAGTTCGGATAATAAAGAGTTAGGAAAAGAATAGCTCTAATACGAAAATAAGCATTAGAGCCGATAACCGCTCTATAGTAGGAGTAGGAGGCGTTAAATACCTAGCTAGCAGCGACTTAGTTTTAATATTAATACGAGTAAATAGAAAATATATATATACTCTTATAGATACGGGTTATAACTACTACGCTACTATAAATAAACTCTTTACCTAAAGACTTTAGTTACTATTAGTCGATAAGAGGAAATAACTACTAAAAGGATTCTTAGACGCGTCTAAGCCGGCTACTAACGCCAGGATCGCCGCGTTTAAGATTAAGATTAGCGGCTATATATAGCGAGTCTTCGCCTATATAGTAAAAGGATTAGATTAGGATATATTTCTAGGGAAGCTATGGCTAGAATATAATAATATTATATATTACGCGAAGAATCGTAGGTTATACTATAGAGTCGCCGATATTAACCTACGACTAGTAGGCGAAGAAGAACTAGCTAACGTGTAAGCTATCCGTAAAGCGAGGCTAGTCTCGGGATCGGTGTTTACGGCTATAATACGATAGATAAGAAGGAGGCTAAAAGGAAAAGAAAGAGATAAGTTTAACGCCTTAATACGTGCTGTTAGTATATAAGATATCGATAAGGCCCTCCACGAGAAGGAACCCGTAGACCCTTAGGACTATATCCCTACGAGTATACTATAAGAGTTCGGTAACCTCTTTACGCCTAATAAGGCTAACGACTTACCCCCCTACTACCTAGGCGTTAACCACGAAATTACCCTAAAATAAGGTCCCGATAAACTTAAGCCGACTCTATTATAGGGTCCCCTTTATAGTATATTAAGGGAAAAGCTGCTAGTGCTCCGGAAAACGCTTAATAACCTAATAGATAAGGGATTTATATAAGCTAGTAGCTTAGCGGCGGCTACGCCGGTCTTATTTATAAAGAAGCCAGGGGGCGGGTTACGCTTTTATTATAACTATAAAGCCTTAAACGCGATCACCTAGTAAGATCGCTACCCCCTCCCTTTAATCACTAAGACCCTATGTAACCTGGCTAGCGCTAAATGGTTTATAAAGCTCGATATAGTCGCTGCCTTCTATAAGATCCGTATAGCTCCCGGATATAAAAGCAAAACTGCCTTTAGGACGCGCTTCGGTCTCTTCGAGTAGCTAGTATGCCCCTTCGGACTAAGCGGCGCACCCGCCACCTTCTAACGCTATATTAACTAAACGCTATAGGAGTTCCTTAACGACTTTATTACCGCGTATATTAACGATATCCTAATCTACTCTAGTAGATCTTATAAGGACTATAAAGCGAAGGTCCGGCTAGTATTATATAGGCTTATAGATACTAGCCTAAACCTAGACCTAGCTAAGTATAAGTTTAGTATAACGATAATAAAATATCTAGGCTTTATTATTACGGTGGATAAGGGAGTGTCTTACGACCCCGAGAAGTTAAAGGCTATCCGCGACTAGGAGGCCCTTACCTCGGTAAAGGGAGTATAAAGTTTCTTAGGATTTATAAACTACTACCGGATATTTATCTATAACTTTATAGGTATTATAGCCCCCCTCTTAGCACTAATAAAGAAGGATCGACTCTTTAGGTAGGGCACCGAGGAAGACACCGCCTTTAAAAAGCTGAAACGACTCTTCTAGATAGAACCCGTTTTATAGTTATAGAACCCAGACTATAAAACCACGTTAAAGACTAACTGTTTAGGCTATATATTAGGTGGTATCCTGTCCTAGGTAGATAACTAGGATATTGCTATATAGTCGCGTATTACTCGTATAAGCTTACCCCGGTAAAGTATAACTACCCTATTCACGATAAGAAGATATTAGTAATTATAAGCTACGTACTCGCCTAGAAGGCAGAACTAACTAGCTACGAGTAATTCACGATATTATCGGACTATAAGGCCCTTAAGTACTTTATAACTAAACGGTCCCTTACTAAAAGGCAAAGCCGTTAGGCTAGCGAACTAGCTTAGTTTAACTTTATACGAGAGTACCGGCGAGGTACTAAGAACTTCGTGGCGGATATACTCTCCTATCATGAATAGGACGCCCTAAAGAATAGCTCGGATAACCGGGAATAGGGACGGGTAATTTAATTAATACCTAACTCCGTGATCCTAAAAATAACCCCCGGGCCGATAATACGGAAAATATCGATTAAGCGTGTATTCAAAGTAAATAAAGACCTTTAACGACTTTAGGATAAGACTATAACGACCGACCCCTAGTATTAAGGGGTCCTCGCCGCGATTACTATAAAAGCTTATAGCTTTAACCTATCCCTTAGACTATAGCCATAGATCGCGGAATATTGCCTTAACCCTATAGGATATATAACCTTCCGGGATCGCCTCTAGGTTCTAAGCTCCGGAGAAGACTCGCTGCTAAGGGGATGCTTAGTATAAGCGATCCACGACTCGACTATTAGCGGTTACCCGGGTAAGGAGAATATAATCGCTATACTAGCCCGATAATTCTTCTAGCCCGGTATAAATAAGGATATATATAAGTTTATACGTAGTTATAATCCGTGTAATAGGAGTAACTAGTAGCGGAACACGAAGCGCGGACTATTTAAACCACTACTTATACCCGAGTAAATCTATAGCTACCTCGCGATAGACTTTATAACGGACCTACCACCTATTAGTAAAGGTAAGGCGCGGTTCTTATAGGTAATCACGGACCGGCTAATAAAGTTAGTAACGTTAAAAGCGATAAAAATAATAAAAGCGGAGGCCTATACTAAACGCTTCTTAAACTATTACTTTAGGTTCCACGGTATACCCCTCTTAATTATTAGCGACTAAGGCTCGAACTAGACTAAGAGGTTCTAGCGATACTTTTATAAGCTTATAAGGATTAAATAGCGACTTAGCACGGCTTACTACCCTTAAACCGATAAAGGACCTAAGAGACTAAACTAAGCTATCTAGGCCTATCTCCGCGCCTTTATATACTATTCCTAGGACGATTAGGGTCGCTTATTACCCGCCGCGTAGTTATGGCTTAATAGCAGGAAAAGCTTAACGACCTAGCTAAACCATTTCTTCCTAGAACACGGGTTCTACGTTAACCCTATCTAAATCCACGACCTTATACCCACGTACCTAAAGAAAGCCGCCGCTTATAACCTACTAAGTCGCTTATAAGGAGCTATAGAGTTTATATAGGCAGCTATAGCCTTAAAGCAATTATAGGATAAGGAGTCCGCGAATAAACGACGACTTCCGGCTAAACGCTTCGAGGTAGGAGACCTCGCCTAGCTTTTTATAGCTAATTACTCTACGCCTAGACCTTTAAAAAAGCTAAGCTAGCTATATTAAAAGTATAGAGTAATAAAAGTGATTAACTCCTATATCGTCGAATTAGATATACCCTTAGGAATATATCCCCGCTTCTATATCGATATCCTAAAATAAGCTAGTCGCGACCCCCTCCCTGGATAAGTCGTGACCGACCCCTAGCCTAAACCGATCCGAGATACCCTCCACGGTAATAAAGAGTAGGAGGTAGAAAATATCCTATACGTATAGAATAAACGGTAAGGTCGCGGCGTATAATATAAGGTATTAATACGCTAAGTAGGATACGTAGAACCTATATAGGAACCGCTAGACGCTATAAAGAATACTATAACGTTAGATGTTTTTAAAGTAAAATACGGTCCCGCTAATACGAATAACGGGCCTTTATAAGACTATACTATAAGGAATACACGAAAATACAAAGACCTAGATATAAGGGGAGGATAACCGCTAGTTATAAGTTAATTAAAGGGGGGGAATCTACTAGCCCCCCTATTAGTTCCTAAAAAGGCAGATTATGCCTCTATAAAGGACTTTAGTTAGCGGTATTATTACCCGAACCGCCCTTATTACTATTATTATTATTACCGGTAATAGGTTTACTACCTCCCGAAAGGGCGGCGAGAATACCCTCTAGGAGGCGTGTTATCACGGCTCCCTAGCTTTAAACCTCCTAGCGGAGGGCCTCTACCTCGCGGCGGAGACCCTCGCTATTATTAACGGGGGCGGAGGCGGAAGTAGCGGCGGTAATAGTAGTGGCGGCGGTAATAGGAAGCTCTTTAGATAATAAGGTATAATAGGCGCCGCGAGCTAATTTAAAGGCCTCGCGAAGCTAGACTAAAGTTAGCGGCGACCTTAAGAAAAGATTAGGAACACTTATATTATCGTTATCCGGATTATCGTGTATAACGCGACCCGTAGCAGCTATAGGATCAACGAATTTAGCGGTACCGGGAGGGAGCTAAGGAAGTTAGTCACGACTACTTAGCTTATAGATTATAAGGAACTTATTAGGCGGTAGGTATAAGATCCGATAGCGTACTCGTAGCACTTAGGCTTTTTACGGATAGCGCTAGGCCCGGACTAGTTATAATACGTTTAGTTAAATTTTATTTTAATACCCGCGATATAATCGGCGTATAGGCGGTAAAAGTCGTTATAGTAATAACCAGGAGGGTGGCTTAGACCACGCTACCGCTTATTAGGCATAGCAGGCTACCGGAGCGTTAGCAGGGCCCTCGTAGCAAAGTATAGACTATAGTCGTATACCTCTTTTTTACCCGGGCGCTTACCAGGGTTCGCTATCTTAGCGAAGGCCTTATTAACCACTTCCTTAATAGAGGGAGAGGGGGGGATAGAGGGGGAGGCGGCGACGTTACTAGTAGCGGGAGGCTCTTTAGCGGTGCCCTCGCGGGCGTATCGGGCGCTATAGCGGGGTACGGATATCTAAACACGCTCCGTTAGCTATAACCTAACCGGATTAGTAAGAGGACTTATTAGGAGACTCACGATAATAGATTAAATAGTTAGAAGGACGTTTTTACTAGATTAATAAAATAACTATAAGTATAAAATAACTACGCCGCGAGTTAGCGAAGAACGATACGGCCCTTAGCACTAAGTAAGCGACGGAGCTTATTACTAAAAATAATATTATAGGCTTATAGAGGAAGAATTAACTACGAATAAAAAACCGGGCGAAGCTATGCTTATACTATAATATTAAACTACGGAATATAATAAAAGCCTATAAAGCTATTTATTATAATAGTTTACGAATAAAGGGGAAGGAGTAACCCGGCGTTTTAATATAAAGGGTAAGTACTCGGCGTGACGCGGAACGCTAGCGAGTTAGAGGCGAAGTCGTCGCGAACCCCGCGCGACTTAAGCTTACCGATATAAAGGAGGATACACGCTTCCCTCGTAACGCGTTCAGGTAAAAACGGATTCGGCGCTTAGTTATTATAGCCCTAGAGGGGGGGAGGAGGGGGGTAATATCACGGGTTAACCCCTTAAAAGTATAGTTCCGGTATAAGGCCGGAACCGCTAATCAGCACGCAGATCCGATATTCGGACCTCGCGCTACCCTTACCGCGGATTCGTATAAACCTAGTAAATCCTACACCTCTCTATAGACCTTTTTCCTTTCCTTTTCCTTGATTCTAGCTAATACAATTATTCGGCCTTACTTAGTGTGATTACCTTATAACTAGCCGCTTATAAAGATAAACTAAAGGATTTATATAAAGTAAGGGGATTCTAGGCCGACTATCGTCCTAACTTCTTTTTTTAACCTCTCGCCTTTAGAATTCCCTAACCTCGAAGCGTATTTATATAAAATATAAAAGAGACTGCTTACCTTAAATTAAAGAGGTATATCCTTCTCTGATAAGGTGGTCTTTGCCTGGATTCTTAATAGTCTCGATAAGAGGTACTAATTAATAGTAGGGTAAATAACTTAAGCTCTCCGTTATAATATTACTAGTTATATACTAGATAAATTAATAGCGGAATTAATAAACGCTTTAAGAAAGGTTAATTACCCGTCGAATACTCTCCTTATATAAGGTTTAAAATCATAGAAGAATAAGAAGCCCTAGAAGAAAACTAAGGGTTTATTCTATAAGAATTATAAGAAGCCTAGCTATACGCCGACTAACTGCTATTTTCTTTATCCTAAAAAAGCACCTAAGAACTAGGTAATAAAGGATAATTTAGGATTAAGGAAAAATACCTAGAATAAGGTAAATAAATCCTAGTCCTCTCGAAAGGATAAGGAAAAGAAAGGGGGAAAGACGAGTCTCTTACGAAAAGAGAAGCGTATAATAAACCTCGTACTAAAGGTAAAGGAATAGCACGCCTTGGATACGTCTTTAGAAAAGGAGAATAACGATTAGTCTGCTACGGTTAATATAATTATAGATTAACAGAATCAGTAACAGGATTAGCCGTAGGAAAAACAAAAGGAAAAAGAATAGGAAGACGATAATAAAGACGAAGAGGCCGGCGTTATTTTTAAAGACGTCCTCCCTCCTCCGTTTCCTCTTCTAAACCGACCGAATCCTTGTACACAGGATTTAATAGATATAGATTAGGTATTTATTATCTCTTCTAAAGTTAATAATAAAGAGAATAAAAATACTAACCTTAATATAGATTAGTTAGTGGAAAAGATTTATAAAATATAAGCAGAAAATAGTATTAAATTAGATCTAAATTTCTGTGTAGATAGCGTGGCTACGGCGTATATTATTATAAATAAAAGACTCTTTTTTACTTATAATTCGAAAAAGAGAACTGTTTATTAGGGTCAGGTAAAGGAAATAAAGATATAAAGTGAAGGAGACTACGTTATAAAATTCAGGGATACTAGAAAGCTTTTGCTTTTAAAAGAGTGCCTTTATATACCGGAAATAGGCACGAATATTATTAGTCTCTCTTATCTTAATAGTGAAGCTCGCGGTCTTACTAGACATAAAAGGCTCTTATGATTTAATAATAAAGAGCCCCTCTTTCTTTATATAACGGCTCTGCTTTATAACGGGCTATACTAGGCTATATCACGGGCACTATTATAGGGGGAAGCTAAGTCTCTGAAAATAAATATAATAAATACAAGGAAAATACTAAAGAAACAGCCAGGAGACTCAACTAGAATAAAGAGGTTTCAAAGGTTTAAAGAACAGGTTTTAAAGAAACTAAATAAACAAAGAAATACAAGAAAGGGGTTAGTTAAACCTTAATAAAGAAATAATATAACAAAGAAACCTCAACCTCTTCAACCTCTTGAACCCCAAGAAAAGCTTTATAAACAAAGAGACCGTAATAACCGTCGAAGGACTACGTCTATAACTGAAAACACAACGCTATGGCATAACAGGATAGGTTATATTAACCCTATTACCTTAAAAAGTCTTTATACTAATACTCTTTAAAAGGAATATAATATAACCAATACAGAGTTAACTATATTACAGAGCTGTGATGCCTATAAGAAGAGCAAGTCTATTACACTTACGAATAAAGATTTAGTGAATAAATACGAAGACTTTTCCTATTTAGAAAAGGTTTATATAGATCTTTACGGACCGATCGAACCTCTTTCTTATAATAAAAAGCGTTAGATTTTATTTATACTAGACCGTTCCACCCGGTTTCTATAGCCATAACTACTCTTAGATAAGTCTGAAACGACGGTAGTTACAGCTATAAAAGAGTGGAAAGCTTCTGTGGAAAATAAGAATAATAATAATAAATATCACTTCTTTATTAAAGAAGTAGATATAGACGGTAGAAAAGAATTTAATAACGCCTCTTTTTAACGCCTCTTTGCAGGTGTAAAGCATAATATAAAGCCACCGTACACTTATAAAGCTTAAGGCTCTGTTAAACGAGTTATAAAAACTATAATAGAAAAGGTTCGAGCTCTTCTTTTCCCCTCAGGGCTGCCTCGATACCTTTAGGGTGAAGCTGTTCTTTCAGCTGTTTATATATATAACAGATCACCTAATTCAGCTCGTAAATATAAGAGTCCCTTTGAGCTTTTATAATGTTAGAAACCTAATATTAATAATATATGGGTTTAGGGTTCTATTATTTATTATAAAAATAACGACCCGAATATAAAGAAACTAGATATAACGGCACTTCGAGGTGCTTTAATAGGTTTTAATAACTATAACTATAAGGTTTATAACCTAGTAACTAGAAAGACTGGTTAGTTTCGAGACGTTTATGTCTTAGAGAATCAGTTTCTTTACTCTTCTTTAGATAACTATAATAATAACTATACGCCTGAAAATAATAATAACCTCCCTCCTTATATTAATACTCAGGCATATAATCAGGTTTCTAACCGCGGGCCTTATTAGCCCGTTGAGTATGATAAAGGAATCACTTTTAGTGAAAATACCGGTTAATTTTCATAAGATATTCCTTCGCGCGTTTCGAAACGTTCTGTTAAGTCTATTTAACCTAAAGAAGAGAATAATAATAATAATAATAATATTAACTATAGCCCGGCTAATAATAATAATAGTAGCCAAAGTACCAGGCTAGAAGTCTAACTACCTTTAGAACTATTAAAACCGGACTATAAGCATTTAATATCCTATGATAATAGTGCGCACTTACTATATTATATAAAAGATATAATACTTAGAAACCTATAGTTTTAAGAAAATTCCCTATTTCTTTTAACTATAAATTCGATTAACGAACCAGCTACCTATAAACAGGCTATAAACTACCTAGATAAAGATAAATGGATAGACGCGATAGTAGCAGAAATATCAGAACTCGAAAAGAGAAAGACCTGGGAGTTAATAAGTATAAGAAATACGCCGAAAAATTATAATAAAATAAAAGAAGACTACCACGTACTGGGATGTCATTGGGTCTTCATAATCAAATATAATAGCTCTGGCGAGGCTATTTAATATAAGGCTCGGTGGGTTATTCAGGGGTTTAATCAGGTTCTATGCTACGCACCACTATCCGATACTATACCAGCACTAAAGCCCGTATAGCGCTAGACTAGTGCTAGCACTATACCGGCACTAAAGCCCGTATAGCGCTGGATTAGTGCTAGCACTATACCGGCACTAAAGCCCGTATAGCGCTGGATTAGTGCCAGCACTATACCGGCACTAAAGCCCATATAGTACTAGAATAGTGCTAGCACTAGCTAAGTCCTAGATAGACCGAGGTTTCCCTATAGCTATATAGGGCGGGAACCTCGCCCTCTCCTTTAAAGAATATATCCTATTTATATATTATTTATTACACCCTAAGGTTACTTAACTTAAATCCTTTTATAGGTACTATAATACTAGCTAGCTATAGATATATACGGTTAGTATATATTAAATAGTAGTAACTAAAATAAGATTATTCGATCTTAGTAAGGTTCGCGTACCGATCGTATTAATTCACCGTATAGACTATTCTAGTTACACGATCTAAGGGTAAGTAACTATCCGTCGTTAATAAAGTACCTCCCTTTAAATAGGATTAGGCGATAAGCAGGGACTATTAAGCTATAGCCTAATAGCGCCGATAAGGAACTGCTTACCCACGCGCCCCTTACTACGTCTACTAGTCCTTTAGCGTAAAGTATAAAGGTCTATATACTAAACCCCTATTTAGTTAAATAGCTATATATAGCGCCCTAAGCGGACACGTAGCTAAAGCGGTACTAGTTACCCGTAGTCTACTAAGTAAAGCGCCTCCCCTTTATTCGGACTAAGCGAGTAAGCGATAAGTATAAGAGTCCACGAGTACTAGATATCCGACGGGCCCGTATCTAAAATAACCTATTAAATACTAAATAGTATTATCGTGGAACCCGCTTAATAATAACCGACGCTCCTTACCCCGTTCTCCTAGACTCTCCCCCTATACTAAGGGATTTAAAAGGCGTACGTCCCCTTACCGTAATAGCGAACGCCTATCTAGATATAGCTAAAAAGGTTCTTACGCCCGAATATCGGCTACTCCTCTTTATAGCCGAGCTAGCAGGGAACCTCCCTAGTACTAGTAGAGCTAGCTATACTATAACCTTTAGAGGAAGAGTCTCTAAAGCTATCCTGCCTCCTTAGCTAACCTATCCTGCTAAGTGGGTTACCTATTATAACTTTTTCGTAAAGGTATTCTATAATTAGCTAAAAAAAGAACCCGAGTATATCGACCTTTATAAGCCTATAGTTATACCCCGTAGTAGTATAGTAAAAGGAAAGGAGCTAGCCCCCCTTACCGCTAGCTATAATTCTCTGCTAGTAGAACTAAAGATTAAGGTTAAGGGATCGGAAATACTCCTAATCCGCCCCGCTATAAGTATAGTCGAACGGCTAGTCGGAAGTTTCCCTAAAAATATAGCGGAAAGCCCTTTACTAAAGTACGCTAAGCCTTTTAAAGGAACGCCTAACTATACCCTAACGCCTAATAACCGTATACTATTCTCCGACTAGGAAACTCTTTAAGTATATACTATAAGCCACTACGATACTTATATAAGCCCTACGCCCTTTAATATTATATACTACCCTCGTGACTAGATAGAGGATATCGGAACCGGGAATAATAGTACTCCGGAACGCTAATAGCACCGGGTAGCCCCTCCGGGTAATAGTACCCCCGGACACGGCCCTTATAGCGCAGGTCCTCCCCTAAGGAACACACCGGGCACTAGCTACCCGGAACTATACCTATATATACGATAATCGGATTTACTCGCTATCCTCGGCTAGCGCGATAATCGGATACACCGATTTAAGGCCGATAATATAGGCTACTTTAAGCCTCCCTTATACTTTATTAACGACTAGGATATTAAGACTAAAGTAACTAAACTAATCTATATAGATATCTTCCGCTTTACTAATATAATAGATTAGTATACCGGCCTAAGTGCCTAGCACCGCGAGTCCCTTCCCCGCGGACTAGCCCGCTATCTATTAGGCAAGGCCTTTATATAGTTTATAAGCCTTAATAAGGGACGATATTCGTACCTTACTACGATAATAACCGTTACCGAATAAAAGACCGTTTTATAGGAAAGGTTCCGATTACCTTAAAAGGAAGCTAAGTATAAGCTAAGACGCGAGCGATATACCCTAGACGATATAGTTACCCGCCACGATATTCGTGTCTTTATAGATAAGGTAATCTGATTAGCGAAGGCGGTTAATAAACCTAGAGGTAAGTGTTTAGCTCTTATATAGGATTACTTAGACGCTAACCTAACGAATACTATTCCTTATCCCGGACTAGAAACCTTAGCGACCGACTTTATAAAAAACCTGGCTAGTATAATACCAGGATAATACCGGAACTATACTAATAAAGCCTAGAAGGCACTTATTACGCGATAAGCACTACCACGGATTAAATAAATATCGATATTAAACTAATCTTCCTAGGTATATTTGCCTTTTCCTTAATACCCGGATCGATACGGTAGCCCGGCTCTATACCGCTCGTTATAGCCCGAATAATATTCCCTAGCACCGGACCGTTATTTATTATTACCGGAATATCGCTTACTAGGACTAGGATAATTCCGCCGGAATAACCGCGCCCTACTAGCCCTAGGAACGCTAAACCGCTATATAAACGAACCCGGTTAACGGCTCTTAGCTAATAATACGTCTAATTAACTAGCGCGCGGTAACCGGAATTTTCGCCGGGAACGATCCAGGGATCTAGTAAATACTACTATAAATAATAAGGTCTTTAATACAGGATATAAGAATAATAAGGAACCAGAGGACCTATACTATTTTAAGGAGGAGCCTAATAGTTCCGAGGACCTTATAGATAATAAAGCTAAGACCGATAAAGTCAGTAATTAACTATACTAAGTCGCTAATAGACCCGGATTCGTACCTAAGTACTATAATCTTTACTAGGTACAACGATAATATACTAGGTATAAATAGCTAATAAGATCTAATAATAAGGCCCTCCGCTATAAGAAGTCCTATTCTTACCTATTCCTAATAAAGGAATAAGGCGGTTAGGACTCCCCGCTAATTAAAGGCGCCCTATAAGAAATAATAAACCTAGTAGCCGGCCTATACGGTTATATATATATAAGGGTCTAAGTTCGTATAACCCTAGATAGCGCTCCCTTCGAAGTTTATATTAATTTAGGTGCCTTACGATACGTTATAAGCTAGCACCTTCTCCCCTACCTCCTTAATATAAAAGTCGACACGTCTAAGAGATCTACGCTTCGCGGCGTAGGTACTTTAAATACTATTAAATAGGCTTTATTTACCCTACTAATATACGGCATAGTGGATAGCCAGCTCTAAGTCGGATAGCTATACGTTAAGGCTTAGGTGGTTCCTAAGCTAGAAGCCGGTCTACTCCTCGGGCAGGAATTTAACTATCCGAATAAGGTCTATATCCATAACTCGCGGGATACTATTTAGATTAGGTCCTACGAAGGTCTTATCGTCCCGGTATATATCTTCGCTAAACGTTTATTAGTTAGGCGCTAATTAAAAGCCGCTAAGAAGGTTACTATTCCGTTATATTAGTATAGATTCGTCCTATTTAAGGAACGGAATATAACCTTAGACTCTATAGAATTCTAACCGGATATTAAGGGTTTACTAAACTATATCCTTAGCAAAAGGATATCCGTTCTAATCTATAATGCTAACGACTAACCGCTACTTATTTCCCGGGGCAGTAAGATAGGGTATATAGATCCCTTTTATACGGATAAATACTTTAATATAAAGAAGGATAACGCCCGCGATATTCTAATAAAACGGCTAAAGGCCGCTAAGACGTCCCTAAGTCTAGAAGGATAAGGCGATATCTTTAAAGGGTATTTACTTATTAGCGGGAAGCTTAGAATCGCTAAGAGCCCCGATACCCCGACTAAAGCGACTCTAGAAGGCGTGACTATCTATAACTATAAACCCCGCTTTATACGGCGCTTTACTAGGATTATCGGTAACTACCCTAAGGTTTAAACGGACTAAGGCGTTATTAATATAGATAAAAAGGACTATATACGCGTTCCCTTAATTAACGGGTAGTATACCTAAAGGATTAGCTAAAAGCTATACCCGCTTAGCTATAAGGACTAAGCCTTTCTAGACTAGACCCTGGATAGACTCTATGACTAGGACCGTATAGAATAGATATTAGTACTAACGCTCTTTAATAATCCGGTTTTTATTATATAATAAAAGGTAAAAAGTAAACGTAAAGGCCGTATAGTAGTTAACCTTTATACCCTAAATAAGGTTACTATCTAAGATATATACCTAATACCGCTTTAGGATAAGGTTATTAAATAACTCCGAGGGAAGAATTTTATCTCCGTTATTAACGCCTAGGCCTTCTTCTACTAGTTCCCTATATAAAAGCCGCACTATAAGCGGTTTACTATTATCTCCTAATAAGGATAGGAACGACTAAAGGTTACCCTAATAGGCTTCCGTAACTCGCTTACGCACTTCTAACGCTATATAGACTAGCTTTTTCGCCTATACTAGGACTTTATCTCCGCCTTTATCGATAATATCGTTATTATATCGGATACTAAGGATAACCACGTTAAGCACTTAAATACGGTGCTCTCCCTATTTAGTAAAAAAAGGATTAGTATCTTTCCCGATAAGTCCTTTAATAGATATCTATTAGTCTAACTACTAGGATTTAAGGTTAACGCCCTTAGGCTATCGAATATTAAAGAATATACTAAGGCGCTATAAAAGATTCGCCCTCCGACTTCTTTCTAGTCCTTAGAACGTTAGATCGGGATAATAGAGTGGCTTCGCTATCTTATTCCCCGATTCTCTTATCGAATCGCCCCCCTCTAGTAACAGAAAATAACCCTTCTCGCTAAGGCTTATTAAATCGGGAAAGATAAGGGATAGGCCCGTAAAGCGTATACTAAATACACGATATTCGAGGCCACTACTAAAGAGTTAGCTGTGTTTTATAATATTACCGGCGCTCTTATATCGGACACTTACTTATTTTACTATATCCCTACTAAGATCCTCTTTATCTAGCTAGACGCCTTTAAAAAGTATAGGTTCTCCGCTATACTTTTTTAGTTAGTCGATAAGACTAAATAGCTTACTAATAGAACCTTTAAGAAAACCGATATTCGACTAGTGCTCTATATTAATAAGGGGCTTAACGCTACCGAAAAAACGTATTAGCTCACGGAACTTAAGGTCGCCTACCTAGCATAGGCTATTTATAAAACCTATACTATTATTTAATCCGCTTATTATAACCCGACTATAGTCCTTATAGACCACGCCGTTACTATCGGTATTATAAAGTCGATAGTCCTATCTAGCACCGATAAGACTAGGCTAAATATAAAGCTTACCCGCTTCTCCGAGTTTCTTAGCTAATTCTAGTTAGATTATCGATATATCCCCGGTAAAATAAATATAGTAGCCGATACTTGATCTTAGCTGCCTACTACTAATAACCCCCCGACTAAAGGCCTAGGCGAATTAGACCGGATTTAGGAAGACTAGGCTATATACTATATTAGCGAAATCTAAATAAAGGACGATATACGATAAAGGATTATTAAAGGATACGCTAATAATTCGAAGTAGGCACCTATCCTTACGTAAATCACTAACTATAACTTACTAGTTAAGATCCCTTTTAAGGTAGATAATAGTCTCCTATACTAGGTGGATCTAAATAAGAGAAAACGCCTTTATATCCCTATCTCCCTATATAAGGAATTCCTTTAGGCCGCCTATAACGACTAGCACCATTTCGGAGCTAAACGGATATAGTATAATTTAGTTAGCCGCTTTATAATGCCACGACTCTATAAGGAGGTCGACTTATATATCGCTTAATATAAGATATATTATACCTACTAAACGGATCGGCAGGCTCCCCTTAACGAGATATAGCCTATCCTAACGCCCTCTATCCCTTTTTATACTATCGCTATAGACTTTGTTATCGGACTACCCGAAATACCCTCTATAAGGATACCTTAGTAGCGCGAAGGCTTCCCTTTATTCGATACCCTCTTAACCGTTACGGATAAGTTCTTAAAGGCCTCCCTGCTTATCCCTAGCTATAGCACCTATACCATAAAGGACTAGGCGTCTATACTCTTTTAAGCCCTCTAGATAGGTAACTAGGGTATCCCCCGCGCTATTATCTCGGATTATAACCCTAAGTTCTTATTAGACTTCTAGATAACCCTATAAAAGGTAGCCAGAACTAAGCTAAAGTTCTTAACGGCCTGGTATTCCTAAACCGATAGTATTTCCGAGAAGAAGAACTAAACCGTCGAGATCGGGATACGTATATACCTAGCGGATAACCTAAACGCCTTATAGCTAAAAGTGATTATACCTTTATAGTTTAACCTAAATAACGCCTTTAATAAGACGCTTAGCTATATACTAAATATAATACTATACGGTATTAAAATAAATAGTCTACTCGACCTAATCGGTAATATTAATCCTAAGTTTATATATAAGATATTCTAGGAGGACGCGAAACTTCCTATTATAATAGCTTAGATATATATAAAGCGCCTATATAATAAGAAACGGCGTAATATTCGGTTTTAGCCTGGCGACCGCGTATATATCCGCCTTAGCCGCGGATACTCGCTCCTAGGTAAGGCCAGCCCTAACCTCGGTGCTTAATAGATAGGCCCTTTTAAGGTCCTTAAGTAACTATCGCCGTTAGCGTACCGATTAGATCTACTTAAGACTCTTAACGTGCACCCTGTTATTAGTATTACCTAACCCTAAATAGTTAGGTTCGCGGAGACGCCTAAGACTAAAGGACCCGTCGACGTGTAAGATAGAGACTAAGAGTAATAGCGGGACCTATATAAGCACTATAAGATCGAATCTATCCTAGATAAACGGATTACTCGTAAAGGAAAAGGTAAGCCACGTACCGAGTACCTTATTCGATAAAAGGGCTAGCCGGACTAGTGGAATATCTAGATGCCTATGGATATAATAGAAGCTCCGGATTTAGTATAAGAATTCGAAGAATGTTAAAGAGCTTTTAAGGTGCTGTGTTTAGTATTAAAGGGAGTAAAAGAAGTTAAAAGACTAAAGCCCGGCGAGCTCTAAAAAACTAAAGGGACCTATATAGCCTCGCGGCAGAGCTAAGCTAGAGCTAAAGGGGCGTCCCCCTTAATAACGGAAACCCCTTTAGAAGGCACGACCGATATAGTAAGAATAATACTATCTAATCTCGAACTAGTAAGAATAAAAGCCTTACCGGCTATATAGCCCTAGCTTATATATAAATCAGCACGGCTAGCTTAAAAATAAAAGATTTCTCCTGGCCGCCTATAGCCTTACTATTTCCCCTATTCTTTAACTATAATTAAACGATTAGAACTACTATCCTAACTATAAGACCGTTTAACGATCCTACTATAATCAGCGTACCCTTTACGATCTAAGTATTTATAACGAAAGGAAAGTCCGTAGACTTTAGTTAAGGAAAAGATATTATAAAAAGGCTCGAAAGCTTAGTATCGCAGAGTAATCGCAGTATATTCGTTAACTAAACGCTGACTTTAAACCAAGACTTTAACTTAAGGGATTAAACTGACCCCTTAACGTACGCATAGAGATAGGTTCGGATCGGTGGTCCGTGCGCGGCTATCCGTCCGACTATATACCGATAGGTCTGCGATTATCTTATTACACTGCCCCCCCCCCCTAATAAATCTGGTCCTATAGACTTATATTATCGTGATGCCTTTAATTACGCGTTTATCGCGATTAATTATATCTATCTGGTTCTATATAAGCCCTTGTTAAAACCCGTAGGAAAAAGAGTGGCCGCTCCTTTATTTACCTGCTTATCGGCGTTCTATCGCCGACTATATGCCTCGTGATTTATCCGAATATTACTATAAAAACTCCGCGATACTTATTATTACTTATAGTTATCTAACCTTTCGCGGATATTATACCTAGCCTTAGGTAACTATTCGGCGATAAGTATATAGTTCCTTTGCGTAATTCTCCTTATAGCTCCCGATCTTCCTCCTATAACTATCTTCCCTTATTATAATCGCCGACCTCTCGCCGATTATTTATTTATTTATCTTAATTCTATCGTCGCTATTATTATTATTAACGCCGATCGATCATTATTATATCGTCGGTTAATCTACAGGTTACTATAGCTTTTCGAGAGCTCTAATACGATACCGATAAAGGTTAGGAGTCGGTTATTAGGGACGAGGCTCCCTATCTGTTTTATATATCCTATTTAGACTTATATATTAGTATCGATTACCTTAATAAAGCTAGTAACGGCACGGGTACTAGCCTTTACGTCGCCTATACCCGCGGCTATTAATAATACGCCGCTATAAGTCCGCCGACCGTTTAACGCTTTACTTATACTAATTAGTTATCAGATTCCGGATTTCTTACTAGGCGCCGCTTAGTTACTATAGAATAATAATAAGCGCGTCTATATAATAGATAATAACCTAATACCGATAGCCCGGCGCCGCGCCTATAAGCGTATTTCTAAGGCTTATAAGTGGTTTCGCGTGGTTATAGACCGCGGTAAGAAAAAGCTTACTGCTAAGGATATAAGTTCTTTTTTTAGTCGCCGAGTATTCGGCTATATTCCTAATAGTTAGTAGTCGTAGATACTGGTTTTAGATAAGATCTTGTCCTTATATTCTATAATAAGGGTTAACTTTATACACTATCTTAGTTATATTAATAACGCCAAGGCGTTAGCGTTATTAAACTAAACTCGTCCTCGTCGGGAGGGCGACCTCCGCGATATTAAGTCGCTTATTTTATTCGTTAAGGATTTAGCGATAAACGGCTACCGCTTATTTAATTATAAGGACCGTTTACGTGGCCTCGAGGCCTTCCCCTTACTAGATAGGCTTACCGACCTGTTAGCGATAGTTAATAACCCTCGCCGTCCTGCCCTAGCACGTCGTTTTACTAGTCGCTTAGCGGCTACTCGCCACGGTCACGCGTTTATTAACGGCGATAATCCTTTTACTAATAGTTCTAATAAGGCTATCGCGCCTATCCCTTATCCTACTATGACTTATCCTCGCCGTCCCGCTTACCGAGCCTTTACCGTTTTATCGGCTACCCCGGCGCCCCCTAGAGACACCGAGTATACGCCGCCTA
Source organism: Sodiomyces alcalophilus JCM 7366 (assembly GCF_042370955.1). Classification (NCBI taxonomy): domain Eukaryota; kingdom Fungi; phylum Ascomycota; class Sordariomycetes; order Glomerellales; family Plectosphaerellaceae; genus Sodiomyces; species Sodiomyces alcalophilus. The sequence continues at coordinate 1,164,473 of NW_027263534.1, read as the reverse complement.
TTTTCGTGTCCTCTAATAAGGAAGTCGTCCCTTAACGCCGTATCCGCACTCCTTATCGCGGTACCCCCGCTATAAAGCCGGCTTTTAACAACGATAATACGACCGATAACGTCGCTAATAAAACCGATTTCTATAGTTTTAGTGACTAATTTTTTTTTATTCGCCGAGTAATCGCTAGTAATAATCGCCTAAAATAGCGTTAAACTTTATACGGATAGTTTTATGGTTTTAGGATTAGTTAGGGCTTAACCCTATTTCGTCTAGTTATTATTAAGGGAAAAGGTTATTATAACCTATAATTAAGTTTTTATTTTTTATATCCGACGACCCTTCGGCGCCTTATACTATCTTATAGTCGTTCTACTTTTTATATATATATTTTTTATACTTCTAATACCTTTTTCGGATCCCTAGAGCGTTCTCTAGGTAGTCCTCTGGTTCCTAGGTATTATACTTTACCGGCTAGCCTGCCCACTTTATAAGATAGAACGTTTTCCTTTATTCTTCTTTATAACTAACGATATCTTTTACCTCCTATTTATCTTACTCCTCCTTTAAAAGCGGGAGATCCTTCGCCGAAGGCTCTACGGCTATTCGGTCTTTCCACGGTTCTAATAAGGATACCGGGAATATATCGTGTATTATTATATACTACGTAGGAAGGCGGACCCTATACGCCTACTCGCCGATTCTTTTAGTTGCCTATACCCGAATATATTATGGTGCTAGCTTCGACCCTTACCGGAATCGGAAGTTCCTTATAGATAGTCTAATAACGTCGCCTACCTTATACTGCTATAGTCAGTAGCGCTTATTATAGTACCGAGCCTAGTGCTCTATAGCACGCGCCTAGTATTCGCGGACCTTCCGCTAAACCTCCGCTAGTTTCTTAATACGTTCTTAAACGCTCTATACCCTGGTATCGTCCCTAGGTCGAATATATTCCACTATATATAGATAGTACCCGTATAACGCTTTATACGGCGAGATACTAAGTAAGGAGTGCTTACTATTATTATAGGCGAACCCTGCTTCTAATAACTAAATAGGCTACTATATTATCGCGTTACCGGTAATCGTTTATAGGTACTTAATTAGAAACTAATATATTTATTCTATCTAACTATCCGTTTATAGGTAGTATATAGTGGATAGTCGCCGAGTATTCGCTTACTCGTAGTAAAACTCTATTTAAAACTAACTAGTAAATAGCTTATCCCGGCCTATTACTATACCCTTTAGGCTACTAAATCGGCACTTAATTTCCTTATATAGTAGCGCCGCTAGCTAGGGTGCTATTAGGTCCTTCCGCGTAGGGATAAATAGAGTGTACTTTATATACTGGTCGACGATTACTAGGATAGCGTTATACGTTTACCTATCGGCCCCTTTTATAGGCGGCAGACCTATAATATAATCTATACTAATCTCTTAGAACGGATATATAGGTAACGGCAGCGTCTATAGCTAACTATACGGCTTATATCGTGGCACCTATACTCCTTAACACGCTGAATATACGGTAACGTAATCGCGAATATCCGCCGCTAAGTCCACCTAGTAGAACTTTCTTAAAATCAGCTTAAGCGTCTTATTCGCTCCTATATACCCGGCTCTAGGGTTATCATGGTGCTGTCATAGGACCTCCGCCCCTAGGGCGCCCTATATACGCAGTATTAACCGTCCCTTAAATAATAGCATATCCTTATCTCCGAGAGAGTACCCCGCTCTTTTTCTAGTCCCTTGACGAATATTCTTAATTAAGGATATATAATCCGGGTTAGTGGTCTATAGCCCTCTAACTAAATCTTTTAGTTCCTCGCTAATAGTATACCGACCTACCGTTTTATTCCTAGCTAGCTCTCTAGCTATAGAATATAAGATATACTAATCTAGTATTATAGTAACCCTAGCCTTGTTAGCCTTAGGCCTTAACGATATCTTATCGGCGACCCTTCGCTAAGTAGTCGCCTTATACCCTATATCTTATATTCGGGAGCGGGTAATAGTAGCGACGATAATACGCCGGGTACTATCGGTAGGTTATAAGGGTTATAGCCCTCTTCCGTCCTTATATTCTCTTAAGTTAGGCAGGGCCCCCTCCTATAGAGTCTATGCCCGTTTATGTTTACTAGGCCTATATTCGGGTAGTATTACCTAAGCGGCTTAAACGTATATAATCTTTACCGCGTCACTTATTAGGGTAAAGTGGATACTCGTAATCCGTTAGCGAACGCTTATTAGGAGGTTACTAACTAGTCGTAATCTTTATAATAAGGTAGAAGTATATTATTATATAGCGTCTTATCCACTATATAATCCGGCCGTCTTAATAGGCCGTTTACCGGGTTTATCTTACCTGGACGGTATTAAACCTCGAAGTTAAATAGCGATAATCGGTATACCTATCTAGTAAGCCTTCTATAAAGGTCCCGCGCCGGCGTGTTTAGTATGCCCTTAAGCGCCTAATAGTCCGTTAGCACTATAAACGCCTATCTAGTGCCTTTAAGATAATAGCGCTAATACTCGAGGCTCTCTACTATAGCTAATAGCTCCTATTATCCTATACCTTATCGTTACTCTGTTTCGGAAAGCTTCCGCGAGAAATAGGCGACCGGTCGCTATCTAGCCTCGTACTTCTAACTTAGGATCCCGGAAATAGCCTTATTCGAGGCGTCCGTCTCGACCCTTATATCTAGTATTAGGTTCTAGTGCTATAGAATAGTCGCTAACCTAAAGGCGACCTTTAGTAACTTAAACGCCCGCTTAGTATTTTCCGGGAACTTAAAAAGTCCTTTCTTTTTACCCGCCCGACTACCCTTTAATAGCGTAGTTAACGGTATAGTGACTCTAGAGTATCCCTTAATAAACCTCCTATAGAAATTAGTAAAGCTAAGGAAGACTTAGACGTCTCGGAATAACTCGGGCGCCGGCTACTCGGCGACTATACGTATATATTCTGGATCTATCGTAATACCTTCACGGGTTACTATAAACCCTAAAAAGTCTATATAGTTATAGTAGAATTCGTATTTTAATAGCTTCGCGTATAGCTAGGCCTTATAAAGCCGATCTAAGACCTTCTTTAGGTCCTTCGTGTATTATTCCTTTAACGTGGAATATATAAGGATATTATCTAAGTAAGCGATATAATATGTATCTAGTAAACCGGCGAGCGCTTAGTAAATATACGCCTAAAAGGTAGCCGGAGTATTTATTAGCCCGAATAGTATAACCGTATACTTATAGTAGTAGTATCGCGTTCTAAACGCTATCTTTTAGCGGTCCTTTTTCTTAATCCGGATTCTATAATAGGTATCTCGGATATCTACCTTAGAAAAGTACTTTACCCCGGTAAGCCTATCTAATAGCTCGCCGACCAGGGGTAAAGGGTACCTATTCTTAATCGTTATAGTGTTTAACCCTCGATAATCGATATAGAGTCGTAAGCTACCGTCCTTCTTAGGCACGAATAGTATTAGGGAGCCTATAGGGCTTATCGACCGTTAGATACGACCGCTCGCTATCCCTTCGGCGATATACTTCTTTAGCTCCTTTAGCTAGGCTCGAGATACGGGATATAACGGCCCGAATAGCGGTTCCTTCCCGCCTTATAAGTTAATCGTGTATTCGGCGTCCTTTAATAAGGGCGGCTCCTTCGCGGCCCGCTCCGAAAACATATCCTAGTAGTTAGCGATTTCCAGCGGTAGCTCGACGATTAGCCTATATATCACCTTATAGTTATCTATAGACGGAATAGTTATATCCGGCGTCCCCGGTATAACGGTAATAGCGGTAGCGATATATATAACGTATACCTTCGCTCGCTTTTCGATACCCTCGCGAGCCTATAGTTCGGGGTCTATAATAGAGATCGGCCCGTAAATAAACGTTTAGCGAGCCGTGTCGATTATAATACCCTCCTAACCTATACTATTATTTAAGAGTAATAATTATCCGGTACCCGTAGGTTAATCCGTATATAGGAAGACCCTTTTTAATAGGCGTGGCCGCCCCTCTATGTCTAGCAGATAAAACGCTAAGCTATACGCTCCGCGAACACTTGCCGGGCTACTATTAAAGCCTTTATTCTCCGGAGTCTCGACCTCTAAGAGCGGTTTTAACCCGAGGCGTTCTACTAACGCCGGGCTAATAATATCTACGTATAGGTATCTAAATCCATACTAAACTCGATCTCCTTTTTATAATAGATTACTATCGCTATAGATCTCGCCACCTTACTAACTATAATCGCCGGCCGGTTATCGGGTATAGGTTCGGCCTCCCCGTCTACGCCGACTTATTTCCTAATAAATAGAGTTCCCTAACCCGAATATCGTTATTAAGGTTATTATATATAGTATACACGTTACTAACACGGGCGCGACTCTTCGCCGCCCCGTTATCGGCTATTATCCTCTATTCCTTATTATTATAGTAGTCCTTAGAACGGTAACCCTTTTTGCTATAGTTATAGCACTTGCCCGTAAAGGCATATATACTAGGCTATGCTTATAAAGGCTCTAGGCCCGAGCCCGATACCTTTTAACCCGTCAGGGGCGCCCCCTTTAAGTCCGTCTTACCTAGCTCGGCGAGCGTATACCGACTCGTCGCCTAGGTGCTTACCCGACTTAAGCGACTATCCAAACACTAGAAGTTAGATAGGGTCCTTTTATAACTGGTATCCGATCGCTTACTACTCGCCTTCTAGATAAGGCTTATATCCTAGAATAGCTATGCCTCTTAAGCCAGCGTCACAGCCTTATCTAACTTAGTCCTCCGCTCTTATATCTTATCCTTAATACGTAGAGGTAGCCGGCTAAAATAGTCGTAGGCACGCTCTTCGCTTCCGCTTATCTCCTAGCCTAATAGCCTATACAGGTTATTCTACTATTCGAATAGCTTTATTAGCGTTATATCGCCGGTTATTCGTAGTTTACGAAGTTCCTTATAGTAATAGTACTATTATATATCCCGAGATAGGTACTCTCGCCGAATAAACGCCGTAAAGTCGTCCTAATTCGGGTTAATAATCTTCCGGGTATAATACCTCTAGGATATCTAGAAAGCATATTCGAGCTTCGTTAAAGCCTATTCGATCTATTATAGCACTAGGGCGCTAGGTCTAAACTAGTTCCTAGCCTTAATCGCTACTAACTAATTATCGATTTCTATAACCGTGGATAACTCTTTAATTAGTTTATAATTATATACCGGCGGTTTTTCGTAATTACGCCGAGGCGCTAGTTATTCGGTAAGTTTCTTTATAATTACTCGATTAATCTTACTTTATTACTAGAGATATTACGAAAATATCGTAATTAACGCCTCTTATATTAACATTAAGGGGCCGGCGACGGATCGCCGATCAACCCACGAACCACTGTTTTTAGGACTAAGCGTAACCGGCGTATCCATGGACCCTTTATTTTTATCCGGTCCCTGCTTAGGCACTGTTATTATTAGCTTAGGCATAACGGGCGCCTCCTACCCGGTATCCTCTTTACTAGCTCCCCCCGGGGGGATACTCGTTCCTCGAGTCCTTCTTAGTGGTATCTTCGGCCTAACTAGCTTAAAGGTGTAGAAGTTAAAGAATTATAACGAAAGGAAAGTCCGTAGACTTTAGTTAAGGAAAAGATATTATAAAAAGGCTTAATAGCTTAGTATCGCAGAGTAATCGTAGTATATTCGTTAACTAAACACTGACTTTAAACTAAGACTTTAACTTAAGGGATTAAACTGATCCCTTAACGTGCGCATAGAGATAGGTTCGGATCGGTGGTCTATACGCGGCCATCGGTCCGACTATATACCGATGGGTCTGCGATTATCTCGTTATAGTATTCCTTAGCACTATTCCTTATTATAATTCCACTATTACCTATACCTATACCCGTTATTATAGCTTAGAAGCCAGATAAATTAATGCCCCTTAACGTAAGCTTCTTCGTCGCTCTATACCCTACTAACGTGCACCGGTTAAAAGACTAGACCCTCCAAGACGTATTTAATAGGTACTTTAGAAACGGACGTAAAGGGCAGGGCCTGCTATTTAACGGATATTTCCGTGCTATTTCGCTATTTAGTAACGAGAATAGGGTTAAGACCTAGCTATAATCGCTCGGCCTAGCCTTCGCCGAGTAAAAGAATAATAATAGCGGTACTATTACTAGGTATAGACGGGAAGCTATATAGGCAGGTTACGATTACCCTAAAGACCGCGGGACCGACTATACTATTTTTGCCCCTAGCCGCCTTATAAACCGCGTGGTGATAGAAGATAAGGCTAAAGACATCGTCGTAAACCACCTATAACCCTAATTCCTCCTCGACTATAGTCAAGTGATCGCTAAGTAGCCATAGGCCAAATAGCGTTTTAAGGAACACCTTGTTATAGCCAGACATAATGCCCCGCAAGGCCTAGATAGGTAATTCCTCTATAGGAGCGCCGCTAGGGCCACGCCTAGTAATGTAACTATTATAGGTTCCCTTATACCGTGACTTTCGGGTATTATAAACACTTATTAATAGACCTCTAACTGGTATGCCACGAACTTCGATAAGGGCATAGTTAAGATAATCGACTAAGCTAATAAGCTCGGCCTAGAAATAATCTCTATTATTAAGCACCTACAGGATAGAATAATAGACTAGATAAGCTTCCTAATAGCTATAATACCTTTTTATAACGCCCTATAACCGCGAGCTAAGGCGATTAAGACTTATTTAGAAAGCATAGCCGTATAGTATACACCACCTATCAGGTCTATAACGGACGTTCTAGCGAACACGTCTATTAATCGGGGCTCGTAGGCGGCCACCGCTATAGGCTCTAACTAACTTATACTATCCCGTATCGCGGGAATAAAGCGACCTATAACGGATAATACCTATTAGCTAACTATTAAATGCTTATTCCTATACCGTACTAGGGAGGAGAAGGTATAGATCTAAGCCACTAAGAGTTTTGTGTTATAGCTCCACGATACCGGAGCCTAAGCCTAGAGAGAAGAGTTTAACTAAGCGGGCTAGACGCCTATTATATTCTAATAGCGTAACCACGGTATAATACTGCTATTACTAGTTAGGAAGTTCGCTATATAATTTATTAGCTCCTATATCGCTAATAACCCGGTCTAAAATATAATAGACTTACCGCTACTAATTAGGTTCTAGCATATAGAACTATATATATTATTATATATTACACTAATTTAACCTAATTACATAGGCTAGCCTTTTAGGCGATAGTCCTTCTCTGATTTAGGAGGGGCCCTAGGGCGGCCGTTATAATAGCGCTGTACGGCCATATATCGACTCGGTGCGTGTTCCGGATCTTACCTCCGGTATAGTGGCTAATAGGGTATCCGCTATCGGGTTCGTTATTCGCCCGTGTTAGGGCGGTGCGTTACCGCTATAATAGCCCTATAGCCCTCTAGCCTTATCTATTCTATATTATATAGTTGTTTTTATTATGTTCCTCCTTTATATAGTCTCCTTTATTCGATATATCCCTAGGTAGGGTATAGCTCCTCTATACTACCGCTCCGCCTATCCGTGACTGCCTTATTATAGGCACCGGAGTAGCGATCACGCCTACCTTCCTTTATAGCCGTAGGGCTATTGAAGCTTTTCCGATAAAAAACCTTTTTCTAATCCTCTTCCCTTTTCTTTCCTCTCTCTGTTTCTTTAAGCCATTCTATTAAAGTAAATCTAGTGCTATCCTCGCGGGCAGCCTGCGTTACCTATATACCCAGTTCGAATCTATTTTGTCTAGACTAACGCTTATTAGTATAGATAACCTCTATTATTAACTAAGCCGCCGCTAATAGCGCCGCTAGCGCTAAGGATACCCCCGCCCCTACCGGCCCTGCTAGTAAGAAAAATATACGTTCTCTGTGTACTATCTTTATATATCTAGCGCGTCTAACCTAAGTAAGAACTAATTCCTATAACTATTCGGGCCTTACCCTATACCCGCTATATCTCCGCTATTACCGTTAATCCACTAGTTAATAAATACCGTAATATCGCCGGAATAGGGGCGCGCTATTACCGCTATACTAAGGGAAAAAGAGGTAGCTACGAGTCAGTGCCAGTAACCTATCGTATAGCGCTAAACCGTCTAATACAGGCCGTCTATCGTGTCCAGGATAAAGATACCGCTACTATAAGTATTAAGCGCGAGGCCGCTATATAGGCTTCTACTAATTATTTTAGACTCGCCGTGTTTATAAGGCCGCCGGTAAGCGTTAGTTATAGGCTCTATATGCTAGCCGCAGCTCCTAGTATCGGGCTAGCGCCGCCGCTAGAGCTACGGCTACGAATAATCGTCCTATAACTCAGGTATAATTTACTAGAGTTAAGCGAATAGTTAAGAATATTAGCTATCGAATAATAAGTTAGCTCTATTCCCGCTATATTCCCGCTACTAACCTGCCTAGAACCTTAAGGTCCCCGCCGCCGCCGATCCTACTACCTCCGGTAAGGATAGGAATACTAAAGACGATAAGAGCGAGGCTAATAAGGCCAGGAATATATAAGATACCGGTAATAAGGCTGCCTAAAAGATAGCCGAGATCGCGGGGGGTTAGCCGTGTATAAGCGCAGCGCCCCCTAAAAACCCTATTAACGCCCGTATAACTCTTACCCTTCGCTATATTCCCGTAATAGTCCCTATACCGTTATTATCCTCTTAGGGTCCAGGGCCCTTACTAGGCAAAAACCCTAAAGCCTGCCTACCTATAAGAACTATTTCGCCACCGCTCCCGCCCTTTTATCGTCTCTAAGGGTATAGAGCTAGTCCGCCTTACTCCTTAGCTCCGCTCTCGCTACGCTCTATAGTCTCTCCTGTATTAGGTTATCTATATCTATACACTATAATATAATATACCCCGCTATTTCTATTCCCCCGTCTATATAGGGGCAGTATAGTATTACCGCGCCGGGGACGCCGTATTAAAAAAGGAATTTACGGAGGCTAAGCCTCTCTATCCGGATCTATATAAGGATTAAGCTCCAGGGTTTAAAGAGTCCCTTATATTTCCTAAATACTATCTTTAAAAAGCGGGGCGTTTATACCGCGGCCACGCTACTATATTATCGCGGGCTTATACTCTCCTATCTATACCGCGACTCGTCGCGTAGTCTATATCTTAGGCCGCGTCCTAGGTACCACGTTTATACTTAGTTCTTTAGATACTCCTAGCCCCCCGGCGTGTGCCTCCTAGGGCCTCCACGCCTAAAACGCGTGGCCGCGTCGGCTATAGTTCTGACTATTATTAGGAATTCCTTTATAAGGGTTCCCTCTATATGTTTTACTATTTTCGCGACTAGGAGGTTACTATAAAGGTTAAGGGGGGGAACGCCCGATTCTATCTCTAGGACCTTAGTCGTAGTGGCCCTATACACGCTAGTAATAATATATAAGCACCGCGCTTATTCGGCGGTAAGTTATTATATAATATCCCTAGGTATCTTACCTTTCCCTATAAGGGTATAAAAAACCGGTATAGCGTATATAGCTACGCTTCTAATAATAGTTAAGTATAGCTTATATATATCTTCGATACGGTAGCCCTATACCAACACGGTAAGGTAGGTAAAAGCGTATTTCTATACCTAGATCTTCGCCTTAAGGTGGGTTAGATAGGCTTAGAATATTAGTTTACGGTCCAGGATTACCCCGAGTAGAGCGGCTTCTTTTCTTTACGGTACCTAAACGCCTTTGATACGGAAGTTAAGCGCCTCCGGTCTCCTAGCTTATATAAAGTGTATAAGCTTATACTTTATAGCCTTAAAGCATAGCCCGCTCCTCTCTAACTAGTCTCTGTATATTTCCTAGGCGTGTTATAGCCGCGCCGTTATAGCTATATTATCGTGTCCGAACACGATAATATTTATATCGTCTACGAAGCCTACCACGGCTATTCTAGCCACTCTATAAAGCTCCTAGTAAAGGGTACCGATATATAAGATAAAGAGGATAGGTAATAGGTGTGATCCTTAGAGGACTCCGGCCCTTATTTCGGTATACGGTCCTATCGCGCTATCGAATTATAGCCGCGCTCTCCTTTCGCTTAGGTAGGTTCGGAGCTATACTATAAACTATATTAGGAAGCCTAGGTTATCTATTACTTTTATTAGGCAGGGGTATAAGACTATATTAAAGGCTCCCTGGATATTAAGCTTAAGTATTACTATTATACTGCTATGGTCCTATACTATCCAGATTCCTTTTATTATTACTTTTACGGCGATTATTATATTCTTATATTTACGGTTCCCTATCTAGCCGGGGGGGAGTGACCTATACTCTTCCGTTACGGCTATAATGCATTCGGCTAGGATCTTCTTAAGTATTTTCCTTATAAAGCTAAGGAACGAGATTAGTTGTTATCCGTATACCGTATAGTATGCCTTTTATAGCTTCCTAGGTTTCTTAAGAACCACGACTTCCGCGCTACGGAACCGCCGCGGGAAGTATAAGGCCTTAAGGTAGGCAGTGTAAATTTAGGTAAGGCGCTTTTAGAGCGGAGGGCTATAGGCCTATAAACATCCGTTAGGCAGGCTATCCTCCCCGGGTACCTTCTACTTCGCGGTATATAGTATAGTATACTTAATATCCTCTTTTATTACTAAGTCTTCGATACGTATTATTCGCGGGTACGCCGCGGTACCTAAGGGTCCGGGGTCTATAGTATTTAGCGCCGGGAAGAATTTCTAGGCTAGGACGTTTACTTTCTCCGAATATATCTATACTAACGGTCCGGCCCCGTTATAGTATAAGGCTAGAATAAAGGGGGGCTCGGGTTATTCGTATCCGGCTATTCGCGCCCACTTTTAAAGTAACTAAAGGCTTTTATAATCCTATACCGTTTAATTAACTATGCTATGCTAGTATCTACGCTTCTCCCTCCTAATAAGGTAGTCTCTTTCCTTAGTCGCTTCCTAAAGGTCCCGCCACCGCCCTTACGACCGCCTCGCGTAGAACCTACGGGTAAGGCGCGTAACCTTTTTCTTCGCTATAGCGATCTCGGGGTTCTATTATAAAGGCAGGGGCTATAAGCGTAGTAGTCCCTTAGGCGGTACTATAGCGTTAGCGATATCGTAAAGGTCCTAGGTTAGTTACTAGGTCGCTTATTCGATCTCTATTAGCTTTAGTTTAATCGGGTCGGTATATATCTTAGCCGCCTCGGCCTAGACCTTAGCCGGGTCTATCTTCCTCTACTATTATCTAGGGGTTTCGGTTCGCCCTTACTATATTCGCTCTGCGTAGATTAGTATCGCCTATATAATATAATCGGATCCGGTAAATTCGTGGTCGTTACCCTTATAATCGTATTATATATCCCCGGTAATCTAGGTTAGGTCGAGTATACTATATCGTTATCCCGGATCTATTACTATTCGAGTCAGGTACCCCTTTAGCGTTACGAGGTTAAGGCGCTAGCGGTGCGCTATAGTAAGTAGGTCTTTGGATTATCGATTATATCTAGTATAGCTATCCTAGAGTGGGTGCTTAAGGTTAAAGTCCCCGATAAGGATAGTGCGTCCTCGTGGCGGCTCCGCTACTAGCCTATAGATCGGGGTATTCTATCCCGCGCCTTTATAGTTTGTAAAGTAAATTACCTATATATTCGTCTTCTAGGCCCCCTCCCTTAGCGTTACTTAGGCCTAGTCGTCTTTAGCCTGCTATATTTACGCGGCGGGTTTATATCTCTTATATATATAAAGGAGGGCTCGCCCTCCTCCCTAGATTATCCTATAATCGTATGTCTTCGGGCAGGATAGCCTACCTCTCCGATCTAGTCCTGGTTCTATAATCGCTATTATATTATACCCGCGGCGGTTATAAAGCGCCTACTATATCCGGTCTACCTTTACCCCGATATTCTATTATAGGATACTAATTCTTATATAGTTATTAGGATAGGTTTAGCCTTATATCTATCTCTATCTTAACTATTACGGGTTAGGCGGCCTTAGGTAGGCCCGGTCTTAGTTAGGTGGCTCTAGTCGCTATTATTTCCTATATTAGTTTATCGCGGTTCCGCTACGCTCCTGTCTTATTAGCGGGCGCGGCCGTCTTTACGGCTAGGGGTGTTAGGGTATTTTTAGGGGTCGCGGGGAAAAACTTCGTGATATTAATCGCTACGCTATTAGCGTTATGATTATTATTATTATTACTATTAGTATTATTATTACTACGATTATTATTACTCTTTTCTTTCCTCGCCGCCTCTCTTATAGCCGCTATGTCCTTCTCCCGCTCCTTCTCGCGTACCCTCTCCGCGACCTCCGTGATTAAGATATAGGATCCCGCGGGGAGTCGCCCTTTTTAACGCCGCTTTTAGAGTAGCGATATTAGTCTCTGCTCCGCCGGTATAGTAGCGTATTACTCGCTTAGTGCTATAGCCCTTACCTTATTAATCTAGGTAAGGTCGAATTCCTTAGCACGGTTAGTATACGCTTCCCTGGTCCTGGCTTTTTCCCGGGCTAGGAGGGGGCAGCTATCGCTAAGTACGGCGTGCGGTCCTTTATAGGCAGCGTAGCACTTCCCGGCTTCGTCCCGGCGCGCCTAGTAGTTACTAAAATCACTATTATACTCGGATTTAGGGCCGTTATAATAGCTATAAAGGGGCTCTAGGGCACTATATTAGCCTACCTTATACCTAAACTATAGGTATTTATAATAGCGTAGCGGTAATAGCTCGGGGTCGTAGGGCTTATAGCGGTAATATCTATAATAAAAGAAGATTCCCTCCTTTACTATACGTTCCGCCGTTTCCAGTATATTAATCTTTATTAAGAGGAGCGCTATATAGGCGTTCTTAACGCGCGGAATCCTTATCCTAATCCGGTTATAGTTAGTAAAGAGGTTATTAATCTTAAGTTCTATAATAATATCGTTCTTATTACGGTCGCGTAGGTATCCTATTAGGATTCCTTTTATAACCACTTAGTAGGTTTTCTCTTATATCGCGGCCCTAGGCCTAAAGGCCATAGGTACCTAGTCTTTATATGCTTTCCTTTAGGTATTATTAGGGTCGAATATAATTATAATATCCCCGCTTAGTAAGCGCGGCGCTACCTTCGCGTCGCTTTTTCCGTTAGCGTTATTCACCGCCTATATAATCTCCGGTAATATTTTCTCGCGTAGGTCTAGTCCTATATCGGCGCTGTAGCGTATAGTAAGCTTATATATATATTATATAGGGATAACTTTCGCCGGTACGGCCTTATAGCGGTATTAAGCGGCTACTCCCGTGACTTAGGTATAGGTTTTCGGGTTCCTAGGTCCTATTCCTTATAGTGCCTCCTTAACTACTACCTAGATAGTCTTAGTTATACCCTCGGATAAAAGGGGCGGGTAGTTACTAGGCAGAAGCCGTAGCGATACCCCTTTAATTATTTTATAGTAGCGGATATTCAGGATTTCCTAGGCTAGCTTAAGCGCCTCTTAAACGCTTACCCTATTAGCTAGTATACCGGAGAAAGACTTAGTGGCCTTATCTAATATATTTCTATAACGCCCTCGGTGCGTGTTTAATACGGCTCGTTCTATTCAGTCCGGCTATAGTATATTATTTCCTCTTAACGCGTTAGGGCGGCTTCCTCCTCGGCCCCTCCCCCCGCGTCCTCCGCGGCCTCGCTACGCCATCGGTTCCTAGGCCTTTCCGGGTCCCTGAATCCGAATACGCGTTCGCTTTCTCGCTTTTCCTAGTATTTCGTGACCTTAGGGTCGATTTTACGAAAAGAGTATCACCTTAGGCTAATCTATATCTATTAAATCCTATGTAAAAGGATTTAGATAGTCTAAACTATATATATAAATAGCTAAGCTAGAACTAGACGGTAGCCTAAACGCTAATAAACGGAATACTATAGCGTAGAGATTTATCGAAGATCCCGATATAGCCGTATCCCTTATATACTATACCGCCGCCGTCTAGGAATATAGTAAATATTAGGTGCCGGACCTCCGGTACCTAAGTACTGGATAGACACGAGTCACGATAAGGTTCTAGATCGGTGCGGATTTCGGATAACTATAGAGTATCCGGTCCGGGACCTGACTCGACGCTGGCCGTGACGTGGCCGGCACTAGGGCATAAGTCGAGTTATCGCTATAAGCTAAGGGATAGTAATCGATCGGATAGAATAGGCTCTCGCGCTAGACCTAAAGCTAGCTAGTATATATATAAAAAAGGATAGATAGCCGCCCTTAGGATAAGGAGGCTAGGGATTAATTTAACTCTTTAGTACCCCCTAGCTTAACTTAAGTATAATCACGTCCTAACTATTAAATGCCTTTATCCTAATTATCTCTTTACTCTTCGTGATTACCTACTTAATATATTAATCGATCTCCCCCTCTAAGGGCGCGAGGACTATTAAGAAGTTAAGATATAATAGCTAACCTAATTAATAATTAATAGATACTCGATACCGCTAAGTAGCCGGAATAAGCCTAGCCGGATACTAGTTCGCCTATACCCACTACTAAAATACCGCCGGGTTAGGAGCATAAACCTACGCCTATAATAGAACCTAGTGCCCCCGAACTTTAATAGGAACCTAAACCCGTTTAAGCTAATTATAGACTACCTATAAAAGGGCGTCCGATTATCGTTTATTCGACGCCTACCCCTTCGATATCCTTAGGCCCTCTAGCCCGTAAGGCGCTTCCTATTAGGCCCCCTTATAAGCAGGTCCCTAAGGAGTAGCCGATATACTAGTAACTAGAAGAACGCCTACGCTACCTGGAATAAGACAGGGAGCGTAGACTTAAGCGCTAGCTAGAGCTTAAGGAACTAGCCACGTATTAACTTAGTCTTAATTAGGACTAGTAATAGGATTTAGGCGGCACGGTAGTTAAATGTTTCGCTAATAGATAAGCGGTTCCGGTCTCCGTTAATTAGTATACGACTGTAAGAGGTCCCCGTATCTAGACTAATTAGGCTAAGGTTAACTACCCTTTTCCGAAGTAGGACGGGATATCCTAGGCTAAGTACCAGACCTTTATCTATAAGATAAAGGAACGGTTTATAATTAACCCCTATAGCTTTCTAACTAACGCTACTAAGAACTACTTTATTATATCCTGCTTACCCTAGTATCTTAAGGAACGTTAATAGAATAAAGTCCGCTATAAGTATAACAGCCAGTCCGCGCGGGTCTTATAGCCAGTACTTAAGGCCTGGCTCGGCTAATAGGTGGATAACCAGGATACCCGCCTTAGGGAGGTCGCTATTTAGATTATATCCGAGTAAGAGTCCTCCTAGAAATATAATAAGACTTTTTAATAATTTATTCGGAAATAGGAGACCCTAGAGTCCGAACTGCTAGAGGAACTGCCCGAGTTCTAGCGTATTTAGATAGTCCTAACTAGAGTCTACCTAGTAACCCGTGACTATATTATCGCCTAGGGAGTTCCAGGGGTATACAGAGAGCTTACCCCCTTATATTAAAAAGCGGAGGCCTTAACGTAACCTTTAGAGAGCCGCTTTAAGGGCAGGCTATAGTCACGATATAGCTAGCGGTACTAGTATAACGATTAGGGTAATCGATAAGGATACCGGGATTAGACGGCGGCTCTAGCTACTTAGGCCTAGACTATAGGCTAGTCCTAGAGTTTTTCTAACCCAGTACCTAAATAAGGCGAGCCATTTTCCTCTTCCTCCCGTCCACCTATTAAGAATATTACTTATTATAACTATTAATAGTAAGGCTACTATACGAGTACCTATAATAACCCTCGCGTTAAGCGGTAAAACCCGAGGCAGAATCTAAATAACTAGCCTATAACCGGGTCGAGGCTAATATTAGGCCGTGTTATAGTCGAGGACCGATAAGAACCTTCCCCGCCTAAGGATAAAGAGGCCCCTATTAAACCCGTTATCACGAGTATAATTTATTAAAGTTAGGGATAGCCTGAATAGGAGGAAATAATATGTTCTAATAGCCACGAAGGGGATTGGATAGAGGTATGGTGTTCGGAAATAGGCGGTCGAGTCGGCTCCGGGACTAATACTATCCGGGCCGGTCTAGTATAGTATAATAGGGAGGACCACCGGCGGATAGATTATAGTCCTAGGAATATTCTTAAGGGGATTCTATAAGGTTCTCGGGGAAAAGGCTCTGGTTATCTATAAAAGGGATAGGTAAAGCTAAACTCCTAACTTAGAGATTTAGCGAATAATTTAACTCTTAATTCGACTTATTAGTTTATATTACCCTTTTAATCATATTATAACGTCTTTTTACTCTTTATATAAAAACCCCTAATATATTATTCGCTTAACCGTCTTAATAGGTATAATAACTATTCAGAGTTATAAGTATAATTCACCTCTACTAGTTAGCTAATAAAAAACTATACCTCCTCGTATACGCTTTAGTACTACTCCTCCTAAGGACGGAGAGTACGAGTTAGCTTATAAGTATACGCTATCTCCTGGTCCTAGAAGCGACAGCACCGCGCCTCTACCTAGGGAATAAGAGACTATTATCCCGCAGGGCCCTCTAGAGCCGTAGTCAGAATCGTCTCTAGCACCTTAGCGCGAGCCTCCTATAGTCCCTTAGCGCGAAACACCCGCGGCTCCCCCAGTTAACACTATAAAGCCACCGTCTTACCCTTAGTCGGATATACGGTATAATATTACGGAACTAAAAACTTATCCTCTAGATTAACTGCTTCCCGAGGAACTAGACTTCCTCCTAAGTCACTATAAGGAATATAAAGAGCGAGAGCTTAAGTTAAAGCGTCTAGAAGCTATCCGTTATAATAAAGATCCGGATATTACCCTACCCCCTTACTTAGTAAACCACTACTATCCTTAAGGTAATCGCGGCGATTTATTTAAGGTAAACCTTCCTACCCTAAAATAGGATAATAAGTCGTATAACTAGTTTAGAACCTTTATAGAAGAGATTAAGGAACGCTTTTACCTTAATCTAGCTAGTTTTATACTAAAGGCGAAGAAGGTCTACTTTACCGCTAGTTACCTTAAAAAATATAAAGTCCCGTTAATAAGCTTACTAAAGGAAGACCTATAGTTCTTAAATAAAGGCGATATAGGCTAAGCTAAAGGCCTTCCTAACCGAGTAATTAGTTAATAATAAGACCCGCGAGTTATTAGTTACGGAATAGATCTTTTCGGAACGGACCTCTTAGTAACCCCGTTAGACCTACGATTAATTTCTTAATAAATTAGATTCCTTATTTAATAAGGTATCTATCCCCCTTCCCGATAAGTAGCGTATATACTTTATTATATCTAAGCTAAATAGACCTCTACGCGACTAAATCATTACTAGGATTTTGCCTAAGACCTTTTAGGAGCTAAACGTCGTAGCTTATTAGGCGGAGGTTATATTATCCCGTAAAGGTAAACCGTCTAATTAGGATCGCGGCTATTCTATATCCCATAATTAGGGTTATAAAAGGAAGCGCGGAACTAGTAGTAAACCCTTATTATCCTAAGCTAGCGGTTCTTAAGAAAACTCGCCTACGCCCCCTACTATTATAGCCGCGGCTATTACTATTACCCTAGCCTAATAGCGGAATAACCCTAGCAGAACCTCGGAGTTCTTAGGCCCTCGGAAATATTATAAATACGGAGATAAGGGCTATATTTAATCTTTTTACCCTTATCTATAAAATAAGCGGACCGGCTAAAGTTCTACCTTAGCTACTAACCCTAATCAGGAGGCTATAGCTCCTAGTCGACCCAGTTTAGGTTAGGTATAAGCCCTACCCTAAGCCCTATAGGGTTAGCCCTAGGATAACGTACCGTTAAAGTCGTCCCCTCCCCTTAGTCTAGTAAGGGCAAAGCTTAATATATAACTAAACGGTAAATAGGACCATTAAGTTATTATTCTAGATAGCGCTACCGATATTAATATTATCGATAAACGCGTAGTGCCCCCTAGTAAAGTAATTACCGGACCTCCTAGAGAAGTCAGGTGATTAAATAAGGAATATATAACCTAGATACTCGGATCGATCTTATCTATAGTTCGGATTATAGATAGTTAGAATCGTATACGAATATAGTATATAGAGTTATATATTCTAGATTTAGGTAAAAATAGGTTAGAGGTTATCCTAGGTATCCCTTGGATAACTAAGTATAACCTAGTAATTAACTAGGCGGAGAAGAGTTAGACGTTTCGGATTTAGAAGGAAGAGTTAAAGTTTATAGGTTCGCGGAAGGACTTAAAGAGGGCCGCGAATAGGGTAAAGGTGATTATTCGGCTTATTAGGGCCTAGGTAGCGCGGGTTAGTTATATTTAAGCCTATATCTTAGAGGATATAACTATACCTGCCCCTCTATCTAAACCACCGCCCGAACCTCCGGAGGACCCCTAACCCGCGGGTTAAGAAGAGTTATTAGTAGCTATACCGGAGTAGTATTAAAAGTCCTTAGATGTATTTAACGTGGAGGAGGCCGGTAAGCTGCCCGGTTATTATTAGTAGGACCACGGGATTAAGTTAGAGGAAAGGAAGACGCCCCTGTTTAGGCCGATTTATCTATTAGTAAAGGAGGAGTTAGCGGCGTTATAGGAGTACCTCTAGGGCGCCCTCGCTAAAGGTTAGATTCGTTATTCTACTAGCCCTACGGGTACTCTTATTCTTTTTATACCGAAGAAGGGTAGGAAGTTAAGACTATATATAGACTATCGGGGGTTAAATATAGTTACTCATAAAGACCGCATACCGCTCCTATTAATACACGAGATTATAGTCCGGCTTTTATTATTAAAGGTCTTTACTAAGCTAGACCTTAAGGACGCCTATAACCGACTTTATATACGGTCCGGTAATAAGTGGAAAATAGCTTTTAAAACTCGCTATAGCTATTTTAAGTATATAGTTCTACCTTTTAGGCTTATTAACGCCCTAGCTAGTTTTTAACGGTATATTAACTAGGCCTTAAGTAGGTTAGTCGATACGATTTATATAGTTTATCTAGACGATATCTTAATTTATAATAAGGACCTCGAGGTCCACCGAGTATATATTAAAAAGGTTTTAGGGAGGTTAAGGGAGTAGTCGTTATACGCGAATCCCGAGAAGTATATATTTAAAACTTAAGAGGTGGAGTTCCTAGGGTTTATTATTAGAGTGGCTAGGGTTTATATAGATTAATCCAGGGTTAAGGCTATCCGCGATTAGTAAGAACTAAACTTAGTAAAGACTATCTAAATCTTCTTAGGGTTAACGAGGTTTTATCGGCGTTTTATTAAGAACTACTTAAAGATTATAGTGCCGCTCTTGGACTTAATAAAGAAGAGTAGAGTAAAGGTGTATTTATATTATCTATAAAGGAGAAGGAGGCTTTTAACGAGTTATACTAAAGGTTATAGGAGGCTCCGGTTTTATAGTATTTCGATCCTAAGTTACTTATTCGACTAAAGCCGGATATATCGGGGTTTGCCTTAGGGGCGGTGATTAGTTAGTGTATAGATCGGGTATAGTAACCTATTACGTTCTTTTTAGGGAAGCTTAGGGGTACGGAGTTAAACTATTCGACTCTAGATATAGAGTTAATAGCTATCGTTAAGGTATTCCGGTATTAAAGACACTACCTAGCCTATAGCCAGACCCTAGTAGAAGTTTTAACGGACCACCTTAATTATCGGTACCTAATAAATAAGCTAAAGATTAAGCCGTAGTATACGCGATAGCTAGAAGAGCTATCGGTATTCGATTTCGAGATTAAGTATTAACTAGGGGCTTAAAACTTAGCTAATAGTCTATCGCGGAAGCCGTAGTATACTTTTAGGTGGGCGGACCTAGACGTAGAGCGTTAGAAGCCTATTAAGAGGTTTACCCGTAAGTTTATCTTAAGGGTTATAGGGAAAGCGGGCGGAGTACCTAGGGTTTCTAAGGACTTATTGCTAAGTTTAAAGGAAGAGGTGGCCGATACCTAGAGGGATAATCCCTTTTATATTTCTTTATTTAGGAAGGACCGGTTATCCGACCTATAGTTATGGGATAAAGAGGGCTTAATCCTTTTTAGAGGTCGCCTTTTTATCCTAGATACGTGGGGGTTAAGGAAGAAGATCCTATAGGCCTTTTATAATAAACCCACCGATAAATATTATAGTTCCGGTAAAACGATTAAGAGGATTTCGGACTTACTTTATTAGGAGTATATATCCCGGGATATAAAGAAGTTCGTGCCTATATATAGGGTTTATTAGAGGACTAAGGGGAGATAGTATAAGCCTTATAGCCTATTAGCTAGTCTTCCGGTTCCGTCTTATCTATTCTAGGAGTTCTCGATTAATTTTATTATAGGTCTCCCTCCTATTAATTAGGGCGGAAAGAAGAAGGATATAATCCTTATAGTGGTTTACTATTATATAAAGTATTCCTTTTATATCTCTTATAGTAGTGCACTAACCGTTAAAGGTTTAGCCGATATCCTATAGTTAAGAGTTTTTAGTATACACGGGTTACCGGATAGTATTATTTCGGATTAAGGTTCTTTATTCACGAGTAAGTTTTAAAGGACCCTATATAGTCTTTTAGGTATCCACCGCCGGATATCCACTATATTCTATCCTTAAACCGATAGCCAGACTAAGCGTTAGAATTAGAGTATTAAGTATTACCTTTATTGCTATTACTCGCGGGAGCAGACCGACTAGGTGGATAAGCTATCCCTTACGTAGTTTACCTATAATACCGTGTAGTACTCGGTACTTAAGTAGACGCCCTTTATGGCGTTAATAGGCTATAACCCTTATAGCCCTAATAATATCCGGTTACCTAAGTCGTTAGATATTAGGGCGGTATCCGCTAAATAACAGGTAAAACACCTAATCGCTAATTGTTAAGTAATAGAAACTTTTATTCGGAAGGCTTAAGAGTTATACAAAAGGTTCTATAACTCTAGACGGACTTAATAGCGGTTTAAAGTAGGGGACTATATCTTAGTCTCCTCGAGGAATATTAAGTAAAAACGGCCTAGTAAGAAACTCTTAGATAAGTACCTTAGGCCGTACCGTATTATATTAGTTATCGGTTATTATAGTCTCGCCTATAAGCTAAGCCTCCCGTAGTTAATAAAGATTTATAATATTTTCCTAATCTCTTTATTAGAACCCTAGCGGTCTCGCGATAGTTAGGCTCCTGAGCCTATAGAGGTGGATATAGAGCCGTAGGAGTCGGAGGAGTATAAGGTTAAGGAGATTTTAACTTATCGGTTTAATAGGAAAAGGAGGTAGTATTTAGTTAAGTAGGCGGATTATAGGTATAAGGATAACACCTAGGAACTAAGGCGTTATATCCCAGAGGAACTTATCTAAGAATATTATAATCGATAAGAGGAGAGGGCGCGGAAAGTACAGAAACTATTATAACCCTATAGGGTCCTTTATTATCTTTATTAATTCATTATATTATAGCCCCAGAGGACCTTATTATTATTAAAATTCGTTATATATCCTAAACGCCTAAAAAACAAAAATTCGCGTCTATAAATTAACTAGCATATCGATAACGCCCCCCGGTTAAACTCTTATGCCACCTTACTTATTTTACTAGCTATTAGTAGCCCGACCCTAATAATAATAAAGTCTATTATCGTCTATATCCCTAGTCTTACGGAAGTTATAGAAACCCTTTAAGAATCGGTTAGCCTTCCTTATCTCCTTTATAACGGATTTCTCGTACTATATACGATAGTCCGCTAATTTAGTATAAAGGCAGCGATTATACTCTTTTTTATTAAAACCATCGGTATTATACCGCTAGTTACCAGCCAGAGCCCGGCGTAGGCGTCCCTATAGATATCTCGTATACTATAGCTGATTATCTTTTAAGCCGCCGAGCTTAATAGCGTTAAGCAAAAACTTCTAGAAGGTCCGAGTAGCTTTAGTGGTAGTCTAGTTTAACTACGGTTTTATTAGTAATCCGGGGCGGTTTATAGTAAGGAGAGGGTATAACTTATAGTCTTATACTTAGCACTATTACGAAGGGCTTAATAGTAAAAGCACTTAGCCGAAGCTATGGACTCGCTTAAGTCCCGGCACGAATAAAAGATAGTAGGACCCTTACTATCTAGGATAATATTAAGGAATCTATAATACCACCGCTAGTAGGGATTATCGTGGAGGTCGCCCCCCTTAATAACCTCTATTACCAGGTATAGGTTAACGGGATCGTTATCGCCTAGGGGAGTAGCACCGCCGTTACTCCTATTAGCCCCTAGACTAACGTCGGTAACGTTTTTATTACTAAAGATATTATTACCCCAGGAGCTATTACCTCTACTAGGGACGAAGTTATTATTATTGTCTCCGTCGCTATTAATATAGATAACACCGTTAGCGTTACCCGATATAGTTATATCCCTATTATAGTTAATAACACTACCTTTATCGTTAGCACTATTATCACTATTATAGTTAACTAGACGTCTAGTTAGAGTCTTCTAGTTAGTAATAGACGGGCCACTAGCCGAACTATCGTCTAAGCCGAACGCTAGGAATAGCTTCTCTAGCACTTCCTTAGCCTTACGGCCGACCCTGTTAAGGGTATCTTTATTAAGGAGGGTAGAGCCCCTCGCTTTAGTAGGAGTCGTAAGCGACTCTATACCGGGTACGGCTAACCCCTTTACTTTAGTAGGCGTTTTAACGACTATACCGGGTATAGTTAACCTATTATTATTATAGCGCGCTTTAGTAGGCGCGGCAAGGCCTCTTACTTTAGTAGGAGTTATAGACGACTCCGTACCGGGTACGGCTAACCTATTATGATTATTACTACCTTTATTAGTGGTCTTCTTAATAATACTATCTTAAATAACGACGGACTGCTTTTTAGTGGTGTTAAGGCTATTACCGACCTTACTAGGACTCTTCTAGGCCATAGCCGCCTTCTTCTTAGGGGTCCTATTACGCGAGGCGTTAGTAATACCGACTAAGTTAACTCGCTTAGCGAGTTTCTTAGCCGTATATAATTATTTCTTCTAGGAGACTATAATGCTATAAGACACAGGGATTAGTATAGGTATAGGAATAGGCACGCGATTACCTATATTATTAACTATAAGGAGGTAAGGTATATTATTATTAAGACTTATTATTAATAGACTAATAAATGCTTAAGATAAACTACTCTTAGATATCAGAACCATTAGAACTAAGGGACCGCCGGGAACCTCGCGTAATGCGATAGAAAGACCCTCGGAGAACTTCAGACGAACCACTAGGATAAGACCTCGCTAATTACTACTATAGGATAATAAAGATTAACTTATAGATAGGAGCTTTAGATAAGGCTATTATAATAGTTACTCGAATAGATAAAGAGAAAAAAAGGAAAATAATAATAAGCTAGGAGGGCTAGCTAGGATATATTTATAACGAGATAATCGCAGATCTATCGATATATAGTCGGACCGATAGCCGCGCACGGACCACCGATCCGAACCTATCTCTGTGCGTACGTTAAGGGATTAGTTTAATCCCTTAAGTTAAAGTCTTGATTCGAAGTCGGCGCTTAGTTAACGAATATACTATGATTACCCTGCGATACTAAGCTATCGAGCCTTTTCTATAATATGTTTTCCTTAACTAAAGTCCATGGACTTTCCTTTTGTTATAATTCTTTAACTTCTATACCTTTAAGGTAGTTAGGCCGAAGATACTACTAAGAAGGACTCGAGGAACGAGCGTCTCCCCGGGGGGAGCTAATAAGGACGCCGAGTAGGCGCCCGTTATACCGAAATTAATAATAACGGTACCCGAGCAGGGACCGGACAAAAATAAGGGGTCCACGGATACGCCGGTTACGCTCGGTCCTAAAGATAGTAGTTTATAGGTCGATTAGCGATCCGTCGCCGGCCTCTTAATATTAACGTAAAAGGCGTTAATTACGATATTTTCGTAATATCTCTAGTAATAAAGCGAGATTAATCGAGTAATTATAAAGAAGCTCGCCGAATAACCGGCGCCCCGGCGCGATTACGAAAAACGACCGGTATATAATTATAAGCTAATTAAAGAGTTATCTATAGTTATAGAAATCGATAACTGGTTAGCAGTGATTAAGGCTAGGAATTAGTTTAGACCTGGTGCCCTAGTGCTATAGCAGATCGAATAGGCTTTAATAAAGCTCGAATATACCTTCTAGACGTCCTAGAGGCACCACGCCCGGAAGATCGCTAACCCGAATTAGAACGACTTTACGGCGTTTATTCGGCGAGAGTATCTATCCCGGGATATATAACGGTACTATTACCGTAAGGAACTTTATAAGCTACGAATAACCGGCGATATAACGCCGATAAAGCTATTTAAATAGTAGGATAACCTATATAGGCTATTAGGCCAGGAGACGAGCAGAAGCGAAAAGCGGGCCTACGACTATTTTAGTCGGCTACCTCTATATATTAAGGATAAGATATAAGAGCGGAAAACCGAATTAGATAAGGCGGTGACGCTAGCTTAAAAGGCGTAGCGATTCTAGGATACGAGCCCTATTAAGAAGGCGAGCAGTAAGCGATCGGATACCGGTCGTAAGAGGACCCTATCGAACTTCTAATATTCGGACAGTCACTTAAGCCGGGTAAGCACTCCGGCGACTAATCGGCGTACGCCCGCCAAACCGGGCAAAGACTCGAAGGGGGCGCCCCTAACGGGTTAGAAGGTATTAGGCTTAGGCCTAAAGCCTTCGTAAGAGTAGCCTAGTATACATGCCCTTATAGGCGAGTACTATAACTACAGTAAAAAGGGCCACCGTTCTAAGGATTACTATAGCAATAAGGAATAGCGGATAACGGCTAATAACGGGGCGGCGAAGGCTCGCGCCCGCGTTAGTAATATACACGCTATATATAACGATCTCGATAACGATATTCGGGTCAGAGAACTCTATTTATTAGGAAACGAGTCAGCGTAGGTAATAAGGGGGCCGGACCTATACCCGATAACCGGCCGGCGATTATAGTTAGCGAGGTAGCGAGATCTATAACGATAGTAATCTATTACGGGAAGGAGATCGAGTTTAGCATAGATTTAGATACCTATACGTAAGTAGATATTATTAGCCCGGCGTTAGTAGAACGCCTAGGGTTAAAACCGTAATTAGAGGTTAAGACTCCGGAGATTAAAGGTTTCGACGGTAGCCCGGCGAGGGTTTATAGAGCGTACGGCTTAGCTTTCTATCTACTAGATATAAAGGGGCGGCCACGCCTATTAAAAAGGGTCTTCCTATATACGGATCGACCTAAGGGTACCGGATAATTACTGCTTTTAAACGATAGTATAGGTCAGGAAGGTATTATAATTAATATAGCTCGCTAAACGTTTATTTACGGGCCGATCTTAATTATAGATCCCGAGCTATAGGCTCGCGAGGTTATCGAGAAGCGGGCGAAGGTATACGTTATATATATCACTACCGCTACTACTATCGTACCGGGGACGCCGGATATAACTATTCCGTCTATAGATAACGAGGTAATATACGGACTAGTCGTCGAACTGCTACCGGAAATCGCTAACTACTAGGACGTGTTTTCGGAGTAGGCCATAAAGGAGCCGCCCTTACTAAGAGACGCCGAATATATAATCGACTTATAAGATAGGAAGGAACCGCTATTCGGGCCGTTATATCCTTTATCTCGAGCCTAGCTAAAGGAGCTAAAAAGATATATCGCCGAAGGGATAATAAGCGGTTGTATCTAACGGTTAATAAGCCTTATAGGCTTACTAATGCTATTCGTGCCTAAGAAGGACGGTAGCTTATAACTCTGCGTCGATTATTAAGGGTTACACGCTATAACGATTAAGAATAGGTACCTTTTACCCCTGGTCGGCGAGCTATTAGATAGGCTCGCCGGGGCAAAGTACTTTTCTAAGGTGGATATCCGAGATACCTATTATAGGATCCGGATTAAGAAGGAGGACCGCTAGAAGACGGCGTTTAGAATATAATACGGCCACTACGAGTATACGGTTATGCTATTCGGACTAATAAATACTCCGGCTACCTTCTAGGCGTACGTTTACTAAGCACTCGCCGGTCTACTAGATATATATTATATCGCTTACCTAGACGATATCCTTATATATTCCACGTTAAGGGAATAGTATATAAAGGACTTAAAGAAGGTCTTAGATCGGCTATATAGGGCCTAGCTATACGCGAAGCTATTAAAGTGCGAATTTTATTATAACCGGGTAGACTTCTTAGGGTTCGTAGTAACCCGTGAAGGTATCGCGATAGATCCGGAATATATATAAGCGGTCGCCGAGTAGCCGGCGCCTAAGTCGTTCCGGGATATCTAAGTCTTCCTCGGTTTTACTAACTTCTATAAAAGGTTTATTAAGGGGTACTCCCGGGTTATAACGCTATTAACTACGCTGCTAAAGGGTAGTTAAGCGGGTAAGAAAAAGTGACCTTTTAAGTTCCCGGATAACGCTAAGCGAGTATTCGAGCTATTAAAAGTCGTTTTCGGGTCGGCGATTATTCTACGGCACTAGAATCTAGTGCTGGATATAAGGGTTAAGACGGATACCTCGAATAAGGCTATTTCCGGGATCCTAAGTCAGAAGTACGAGACTAGATAGCGACCGGTCGCCTACTTTTCGCGGAAGCTTTCCGAGACAGAGTAATGATAGGGTATAAGATAGTAGGAGCTATTAGCTATAATAAAAAGCCTCGAGTATTAGCGTTACTATCTTAAAGGTATAGGGTAGGCGTTTACTATGCTAACGGACTATTAGGCGCTTAAAGGCGTATTAAACGTACCGGCGCGGGACCTTCGCGGAAGGCTTACTAGATAGGTATATTAATTATCGTTATTCGACTTCGAGGTTTAATACCGCCTAGGGAAAACGAACCCGGTAGACGGCCTATTAAGACGGCCGGATTATATAGTAGACGAGACGCTATACGATAACGTGCTTCCTACCCTATTATAAAAGTTATAACTAGTTAGCGACCTCCTAATAAGTATTCGCTAACTGATCGCGAGTATTTATCTTACCCTAATAAGTAACGTAGTAAAGATTATATATATTTAAGCCGCTTAGGTAACGCTACCCGAATATAGGCCTAGTAAACGTAAGCGGGTATAGACTTTATAGGAGGGGGCCCTGCTTAGCTTAAGAGAATATAAAGACGGAAAAGGGCTATAACCCCTGCGTCCTATTAACGGCACCCGGCGTATTATTATCGCTGCTATTACCCGCTCCTGAATATAAGATATAGGGTATAGGGCGACTGCCTAATAAAGGGTCGCCGATAAGATATCGCCGACGCCTAAGGCTAATAAGGCTAGGGTTACTATAATACCGGATTAGTATATCCTATATTCTATAGCCAGAGAGCTAGCCAGGAATAAAATAGTAAGTCGGCGTATTATTAGTAAGGAACTAAAAGATCTGGTTAGAGGGCTATAGACCACTAACCCGGATTATATATCCTTAATTAAGAATATTCGCCGAGGGACCGGAAAGAGAGCGGGGTACTCTCTCGGAGAAAAGGATATACTACTATTTAAGGGACGGTTAGTACTGCCTGTATACGGCTCCCTAAGGGCGGAGGTCCTATAATAGCACTATAATAACCCTAGGGCAGGGTATATAGGAGCGAATAAGACGCTCGAGCTGATTTCTAGGAAGTTCTACTAGGTGGACTTAGCGGCGAATATTCGTGATTACGTCACCGCGTATTCGGCGTGTTAAGGGGTATAGCTACTATAATATAAGCCGTACGGTTAGCTATAGACGCTACTATTACCTATATATCCGTTCTAAGAGATTAGTATAGATTTTATTACGGGTCTACCGCCTATAAAAGGGGCTAACAGGCAAATATACAACGCTATTTTAGTAGTTATCGACCGGTATATAAAGTATGCCCTGTTTATCCCTATAAGGAAGGACTTAATAGCACCCTAGTTAGCGGCGTTACTATATAGGGAAATTAAGTACTGGTTCGGTAACCTAGAGGGTATAATAATAGACCGGGATAAGCTATTTACTAGCTAGTTTTAGATAGAGTTCTACTATAAGCTGGTAAACGCTCGGCGACTATCCACCGTATACTACCCGTAAACGGATAGTTAGACGGAATAAACGTATTAGTTTCTAATTAAGTACTTATAAACGATTACCGGCGATACGATAATATAATAGCCTATTTAGTTATTAGAAGCAGGTTTCGCCTATAATAATAATAAGTATTCCTCGCTTAGTATTTTACCGTATAAAATATTATACGGGTACTATCCACGTATAGTAGAGTATATTCGTCCTAGGGACGATACCCGGGTATAAGGCGTTTAAGAACGTATTAAAAAGTTAGCGGAGGTTCGGCGGAAGGTCCACGACTATTAGGCGCGTGCCACGGAATACTAGGCCCGGTACTATAATAAACGCTACTAACTATAATAGTATAAGGTAGGCGATATCGTTAGACTATCTATAAGGAACTTCCGATTCCGGTAAGGGTCAAAGCTAGCACCGCGATATATTCGGGTATAAGTAACCAAGAGGATCGGCGAATAGGCGTATAGGGTTCGCCTTCCTGTATAGTATACAAGGATACACGATATATTCCCGGTATCCTTATTAGAACCGTGGAAAGACCGAGTAGCCGTAAAGCTATCAGCAAAGGATCTCCCGCTTCTAGAGGAGGAGTAAGATAAATAGGAGGTAGAAGATATCGTTAGTTATAAAGAAGAATAAAGGAAAACGTTCTATCTTATAAAGTGGGTAGGCTAGCTAGTAGAGTATAATACCTAGGAACTAGAGGACCACCTAGAAAACGCTCTAGGGATCCGGAAGAGGTACTAGAAGCATAAAAAGTATATATATAAAAAGTAGGACGACTACGAGATAGTATAAGGCGCCGAAGGGTTATCGGATATAAAAATAAGAACTTAATTATAGGTTATAATAACCTTCTCCTTATAGTAACTAAATAAATAGGGTTAAACCCCGACTAGTCCTAAATCCTAAAACTATTAGTATAAAGTTTAATGCTATTATAGGCGATTAATACCGGCGAAGGGTTAGCGGGTAAAAGAAAAGAAATTAATCGTTAAAGCTATAGAAGTCGGTCTCTACGCCTAAGGTGGCGCTAAACGAACGGCGGCGACGGTTAGGACGGAAGGGTCCGGGGACCACTTCCTCCTTATCGTTATTATTAATAGCGGGCAAGACGGGGGCACGTCGATAAGGAGATTTAGGCGCCGACTCGATAACGGGAAGCTAGCTAACGGACGGACTAGCCCGGGGCGTATAACTACGGCGAGGAGTCGCTATACGGCTAGTAAAACAATAACTAAGGAGGGGACGGCGAGGCTTATCGATAGCCGCTAATAGAGCGGCGAGACCAGGTAAGGCCGGGAAGGTCTTAATACCTTCCTAATTATCCTTATTAGGATAAGGGCGGCGATATATCGCCTAGAGGTCGGCGAGGTAACGCCGGAAGGAATTAATATCCCGTAAGTTATCTTCGCGGGGAGGGCGGATCTAGTCCAGGAGGACCGCGGCGTCGTTATCGGTAACACGACTAAGGCGATATATAAACTCTAGCGTTATAATAGAGCGTAGAGAAGTAACCTTATCTAAGAGAAGCTACTAATTCTACTAATAATTAGTATAGGGTCGGTAAACGCTTAGCGGAAATAAAAAACTTATAGCTTTAACGGGAAGGTTATAGTCGCCGCGTAGGACGACCGCCCGGAACCACTTATAGGTATTAGAGATACGGGTATAAGCATATTAACGCTAAATCGGCGTTAGATCATCGTTCTTATTAAGTATACGCTTACTATAATTCTAAAGCAGCTAAGTTACACCTATTAAGAACTCTAGGATCTAATAATCTTTTTTTAGTATATAAATAAGGAAACGCCGAGAGATTATTAAATATACGGCGGTATATCATTACTAGTCACGAGCGTAAGTAACGTAGCGGCTAGCGCCTATACGGCTAGTAGACTTATCGAGGCACTTAACCTCGATATAGCTGCCTAGTCGAGTAACATAACGCTAATAAAGCGCCTTACTAGCAATAAGGCCGAACTATCCCTAAGCCTTATTAAATAGACGCTTACTTATAGTAATAACTACCTATAAGGAAACGTCCGATATAATAGCGGCGAAAGAATAGCGAAGAAAAGTTATTACGATTAAAGGAATAGCAAATAAAGAATTATCGCCGAACGATCAGCGATATACTAATAATAGAAGATAGTTATAGGAGGAAAATCAAATACTACAAGGAATTACGTGACGGAACTATATACTCGTCGCCGAACGGTTACCTAAGGCTAGATATAATATCCGCGAAAGGTTATATAACTATAGGTAATAATAATAAGTATCGCGGAGTTTCTATAGTAATATTCGGATAAATCATAAGGCATATAATCGGCGATAGAACGCCGAAGAGGTAAATAAAAGGAGCGGTACTCTTTTTCCCTACGGGTTTTTTAACGAGGGCTCGTATAGAACCAGATAGAGATAGTTAATCGCGATAAACGCGTAATTAAAGGCATCACGATAATATAAGTCTACGGGACCAGACTTATCAGGGGGGGGGGCAGTGTAACGAGATAATCGCAGATCTATCGGTATATAGTCGGACCGATAGCCGCGCACGGACCACCGATCCGAACCTATCTCTATGCGTACGTTAAGGGATTAGTTTAATCTCTTAAGTTAAAGTCTTGATTCGAAGTCGGCGCTTAGTTAACGAATATACTGCGATCACCCTGCGATACTAAGCTATTAAGCCTTTTCTGTGATATCTTTTCCTTGACTGAAGTCCACGGACTTTCCTTTCGTTATAATATTCTATAATAGTTACCGGACCTCGAGTAAAGCCTATATAGTTACTCCTGCCTACTCTATAATCTAGGTATGCCTGCTATATTAGGAGCGTACCTATAGTTTATTATTTAGATACTAATAAAGCGTCGTGTATACTCCTTTAAGTCTATAGGCTTTATATTCAACTAAGTAAGACGATTATTTATGGATTATTCACGAGGCCTTTAACGATAGTTTAAAGGCGGAATATTAAAGGATCTACGAAGCTTTATTTAGGCTTTGTTACGATAGTTTAGAGGTTTAGAGAAGTTAATCTTTATATTTATATTTAGCCCTGGCTTTAATAAGTTATTATAAAAGGTCCTAGGGTAGGATAACTATAACCTAGATACGAATAGTGGCTTATAAGCTAGAGGCCTAGCGTAGGCTAACTTAAGCTATTCGTAATCGGGTATCGTCCCGGGCCGAGTCGTCTTCTTTAAAGCTATATCCGGAGGATATAGGTTAGATGGGAGAGGGCCCTTACGATGGCACCCGGTTTACTATATTACTCCTAGGATATAAGCACTAGAGGAGGGGGCATGATATCATAAGCATAATTTATTAAAGTCAGGGATAGCCGGAATAGGAGGAAATAATATATTCTAATAACCATAAAGAGGATTAGATAGAGGTATAGGGTTCGGAAATAGGCGGTTAAGTCGGCTCCGGGACTAATACTATCCGGGCCGGTCTGGTATAGTATAATAGGGAGGACCACCGGCGGATAGATCGTGGTCCTAGGAATATTCTCGAGGGGATTCTATAAGGTTCTCGGGGAAAAGGCTCTGGTTATCTATAAAAGGGATAGGTAAAGCTAAACTCCTGACTTAGAGATTTAGCGAATAATTTAATTCTTAATTCGACCCATTAGTTTATATTGCCCTTTTAATTGTATTATAACGTCTCTTCACTCTTCATATAAAAACCCCTAACACCTGTAAAGGCCTATATTAGTATCCGTAAGGGCGGGGGTTAGGTTATAACTCTAGCGTGTCTAGATAGCGGCGCTAACGGTAATATAATAGATCGGTCCCTTATAGGCCTAGACTAGGTTATAATAGGACCCCGATTATAGGTAGGATAGTTATTTATTATCGGCGTAGTTATTAGCTAGCTTAAGGACAGAATATAGCGTCCTATCGCGTTTATATCCCGGAAACTACGTAGACCCGAACTTAACTATAGCACGCCTAATTCGGAGCTTATAGTAATTATTAAATTATTCCGTACCTAAAGACACTACGTGGCTTATACCTAGACTCCTGTGTTAGTCCTTACCGACTACCTAAATCACCGATACTTAATGGATAAGCCAAAGTTAAAGGCGTTGTATACACGCTGGCTCGAAGAGATTATAGCCTATAATTTCGAAATTAAGTATCGGCTAGGCTTATTAAACCCAGCTAATAGCCTCTCGCGGAAGCTATAGTATACCCTAAATAGCTCCGAAGTTACCTCTAAATATACTAAAGCCGCGGAAGCGTTTTTAAGAAAGTTTATCCTACGATTAATTACCCTAGGAGCGGTTATTAATTATAACTTACCCAGGTTATATAAAGAAATTATCAAGGCTTAGGCTAAAGACCCGTTTTATATAAACTAATAAGAAGCTAATAATAACCGATAAAGGGCTAGGCCCTAGTCCTGGGACAAATAAGGTGTCCTATGTTTTCGAGGAAAGGTTTTTATACCCGATTATTCCAGGCTACGTAGAAAGGTGCTATAAGTATTCTATAATAGCCCGATAGCTAGTTACCACGGGATTAAGAGGACCGTCTAATAAATCTCTGGCTATTACTTCTAGAACTATATATCTAACGATATTCGGGAGTTTATCCCTACCTATCTAGTATACTAGCGTACCACGTTATTATAGGATTTAAGTAAGGAGTGAAGGAAGCCATTATAAGACGAACAAGGAGGTCTACTAGTAGACTAAGGGAGGGGGTATTATGCTAAGATTATTTGTTAAGTTCTTTTAAGAAGATATAGGCATAGAGGTCCTTACTTATAGACCTCTGGGTGCCACTTAACAGGAAGGTATTAGTTATATAATCTCCTCTTAGAGTAACCAAGGCACCTTTATAAATAAGGTAGCCTTACTATAAAGGCTACCACCCCCTCTATATACTCTAAGCTAGCTCTTATATTCTAAATACATAATAAGCCTTCTCTAAATATAAAGCCACCTAGTAGTTAATATATAAGCCTCTAGAACCTCTTTACAAGAGGCCTCTATAGCTTACGCGATAAGCTCGTACTAACCACTAGTAGGAAGCCTAGAGACTTATAATACGAATTAATAAAACCTTTTTATACCTCTTATAGATTACCCCCCCTTTCTTTAACTCCTGCCCTTAGGAGTAATAGAGGTCTAGAGGTAATAAAAAAGAACGACTCCCTTAGCCCGGCCACTCTTATATATAAAGAACTCCGCCTAATCTAGGAACCTCCTTTTATACCACGTATAGAATAACACCACTCCTAAAGTAAGTATTAAAGAATAAAAGATAAAAGTAAGAGATAAAAAGAAAACGGGATAAAGCTTATAAATATAAAGATTCCCTTAATACTATATAGATAAACGTGATTATAGAGAATAAAGTGGCTTAATAAAGAGGATTATTCTAAGAGACCCTAACTAGCGGCTAATATTATAACTATAAAGACCCTATAATAAGAAAGAGACCACCACTAAGAACTATTCTAAAGGATTCTATCCTAAACTCCTAACTTATTATCTAATCTTTAAATAACCTATATAATACTCCTTTACCTACTAAAGGCCTATAATTATAACTTATAATATATAAAAAGAGAAGGTGCTTCTAAAGAGGGAAGTTATAAGATATAAATAAGGCTAACTTACACGAGAAATCAGGCTACTAGGCACCTATAGGTAACTCCTAACTTATCTATAAGAACTTTTCGTTAACTCCTAACTTTATTATTTTTCTCTTCTTCTTCTCGTCTTTAGTTATTATCTAACTTTATAACTTTTTAAACTATTAGATAACCATATATATAAGTTAATTCCCTACTAGTAGTATAAAGCTGTATATATAGCTTAAAGTCTCTTATCGACTTCGCGGACTCGGTTATCGGATTCGAATTCGTTTCTAGCGGCCGAGTAGTAGGAAATAATAGATAGAACTAATATAAAGATAGTCTCTTATAATAATAATAATATTTCCTTAATATTCCGTAATATAAGTGCCGTGATAATGCCCTATACGTGACCGTTACTAATAACGTGAACGTTATTATACTTAACGTTAGTAATATTAAGAGTAAGGCCGCTAAGGCGGCCCGTAAGCTAGCTAAGAAGAAAGCCCGTAAGCTGGCTAAGGCCATTAAAAAGTCCTATAGGGTAGGTAATAATAACGCTAGTAATACTATTAAATAGTCGAATAGAATGGGTAACGTTAATATTATAATAAGCGGCGCGAACGGGGGTTATAATAATAAGCATTATAAGGAGGGTGCTATAGTCGGCGATACCGCTATAACTCATACTAATAACGACGCTGCTATTAGTACTAAGGATAATAGTACGGGTAGCTATTAGAATACCACCTATAATAATAATAATAATATAGCGAATAAGGCTCCCGAGCCTTATATTATACGTAAAGCGGTGGATAGGCTAAAGACGTTAACGCTATACGGCTAGTATACCCGTTAATAGCTAAAGCTTAAGCTAAATAATAAAAGCCGTGGTAAAATTAAGTTCGTAGCCTACTATAATAGTATTACAGCGTTCTTTAAATATTAACCCCACTAAATTCGAAAGTCTAAGTATTACTAAGTTATAAGTCTACTACTCTAATAGACTACTAGCTAGGTACTAATAAAAAGGAAACTAGCTCTCCGTTAATACTACTCGGGTAGCCACCAGGCTATAGAAGGTTCTACTAAAGGCCGTCGAGGATAGCGGTTTAACTAACCGGGAGCGGGTATATCGGACTTAGAACGTGGTACCCTACTACTACTAACTATATAATAGGTTAAAGCCTTAACTAACTAGATAAAGTTACGTAAGGCGTTATCGGAGTTGAAGGAGGAGAATAAGGACGGGGCTAAAAATAGGGCTAATAAGCGGCGCCGGGCCGAATAGGGGGCGGCTAAAGAGGCTAAGAAAAAGGCTTAAGTTAAGTAAGAATAGCGAGATAGGATAGCCGACTTCGCTTAGCGTATTACTTATAGTCTAGAGTACCTAGTATGACGTGCTAAGCTAAAGGATGAGTAGTAGGAGTAAGGGATAAAGGAGGGGGTATTAAGCACTATAAGTGCTATATAATAAACAATAGGAATAACTTTCTTTTTATTTTTTATTTTTTTTTATTTTTTCTAGAGTATAAAGATACTAATAATTAACGGTATTACCACTATATAGCGACCCTATACTAATAACGACTAACTAACTTAACGCGGTATCTAACTATAATACTATTATAAAAGGGAGTCCGGTAAGTGGCTTTTGGGTTCCTAGGTATAATCTTCGAATCCGTATTCCGCCTACTTAATAAGATACTCGCGGCGTTTACTATTATAACGGTAACTAAGGATTTTTTCGACTTTATACTCGTCTAACTCTTAAGGCTTAATATTAACTTTTATAGGGACGGGTAGAGGCTAACTATCGCGAGAGACCTAAGGTTCTAAAAGCGAAATAGAGAAGACGTTATAAATCTTTATAAATAAAGGGAGCTCTAACCGGTAGGCTAACCCGTGGCTACCTATAATACTAATAACTTTAAAGGGACTAAGGTACTTATCGGAAATCTTATAACTTAGTCTGCCTTACTTAATATTCTTCGAAGAAAGTAATACGTAGTTACTTACTTAGAAGTGCTAATATATACGTCCGGTATTATAATAACGTTTATAGGTCCTTTACGCACGCTGGATAAGGACTTATATAGCTTAACGGTTTTATACTAGGTAACCGGCACGCTATTCGGCTTAGGAGGCGCGGACTTCTCCGGACTTAGGTAACTTAATCTTATCGGGACCTCGGGGGTTATATCCTATAAGGGCGAAGGCGGGGGTCTAGCGAATAGCGGAATACTAGGCTATATTATATATAAACTACGCGAGGGATAACCTTTTTACCTAGTCGTCCTGCTAAAGGCAATAATAGGATTAAAGGTAGTATTCTAAGTTCTGATTCTAATATTCCGTCTAACTGTTAGTCTAAGGATAGAAGGCGGTAGATAACCGGCGGTGGATACTAAGATAGCGATAAAGGGTAGTCTAAAACTTACTAGTAAAGAGGGAGCCTCGATTAGAGATAATCCTATTAGGAAGACAGAAAATACTAAAGACGTGTGATTATAGGAGGTCGGCGAGCCTATCTACTAATAATCTACTAATATAAGGGATATACAGGGCGTACTTAGTTAAACGGTAAATAATAACTAACACTATATCTTTTTTTTACCCTAGTAAGTAACTGGGGGGAGGCTAGTAATAAAGTTAATAGAAATCTCTTAAAAAGGACGGCTTATAATAAGCAAACTAATAAGACGGCTATAGGGCTTATAGTGCCTAGGCTTAGTACGCTAATAAATAGGATAACTCAGGATAAACTTCTTAATATCCTAGGATATAAACTCCTAGAAAAAGGTATCGGAAATACGCTTATTAGTTCTGCCTATATTATAGTGGCTAGTAGTAAGGGTATTATAAAGGGCTTATATAACTGCTTCTTAAAGACCGGACTTATCGGGGATAAAAAGATGATCGCGAAAATAGACTATACTATTAGCGTCCCGAGTTTACTAGGTAGGTAGTTTACTATTAGTAAAATAAAAGAGGTCGTCTTTCTATACTTTAATAACTTCCTCCCTTAGACTTAGCAGAGTGGGCTTCTCCCTATTAGCGAGCTTTAGGAGGCTAATAACGAACTTCTTCGTGAAATCTTTAACTAGACGGTGCCTTTCTTAATCGATTTCGGCGGGGTTAGCGGCGTGTTAGGGCTTTTAGGCTAGTTTATTAGCAGGGTTCTAGACGCCCGGACAGTAACGAATTTCGAAATTATAAACGGCTAACTCTTTTAACTAGCGGGTACACTATACCTTAATATAAGGCCTATTTAAAAGGTAGCAATAGTTTAAATAGTCGGTAAGTACTTCGACTAGGGTCTAGGTATAGGCTATATAGTATCGCTAATAACGGAATACTTTATAAATAGCTATAAGCTTAGTATTAGGGGTTAGGTAGTTTAACTTAGGTCCTCGAAGCTTATAAAAGAAGAATATAACGGGTCGCTAAGTACGGTCCTTTAGTTAGCTAATAACTACGCTAATTACGAAGTTAGAGGCGTCTAGCTCGATTCGAATAGGAAGACAGGGGTCGAAATAGCGGAGGACGGGGGCGTCTTAGAACGTATCTCGGAGCTTCTCGAAAGACGCTCTTTATTTATCGGAAAGGGTAAATACCCCTAGCTAACCACCCCCTTTTAATAGGTCGGTAAGTAGCCTAGCTATCTTAGAGTACCCCTTAATAAAGCGGTGGTAGAACCTAGTAAAACCAATAAAAACCTATACCTTATTAATAGAATTAGGCTCCTCCTACTCGCGAATAGCTTCTACCCGTATAGGGTCTATATAAACACTATTAGGCTTATAAATAAAACTAAGAAACTCTACTTCCTAACACTTAAAGACACACTTTTCCGGATTCGCGTATAAAGACTAATCTCTTAACCTCTAAAGGACCTCGCGTATATATACGCGGTGGGTCTCCTTATCTAAACTATAAATCAAAATATTATCTAAATAAATAATATAAATAGTATCTACGAGACTATATAATGCCTTATTAATATATCGTTAAAAACTAATAGGGGTATTATAAAGTCTAAAGGGTATAACTAAATACTTAAAGTGACTATACTTAGTACGAAAGGCCGTTTTCCACTTATCCCCTTCTCTTATACATAGCCTATAGTAGGTATCTTTTAAATCTAACTTAGTATATACCTTCGCTTTAGATAAGCGATCCAAAATCTTATAAATTAAGGGGAGGGGGGTACGATCCTTATAAGTAATCTTATTAAGTCCTCTATAATTAATATAAAGATAAAGCTTACCTCCTTTCTTTAGGATAAAGAGTACGGGGGCACCGGCAGGGCTAGTAGAATTTCGAATCTAACCTTTAGCTAAAACGTCTTTAATATACTATCGTAGAGTCTTTAACTCTTCCTTAGTAAGGGCATAAATAGGACTAAACGGCGGAGTCTAACCGTCTTTTAATTAATAGCGTCGTCCCACCTATAATACGGCGGGAGGCGACTAGCCTTAATAATATCGAATACGTCTATAAAATCTCGATACTACTAGGGTAAAAAGGACTCAGGTAACTTCGGGAGGGCGTTAAGGGTAATATCCTCTAAGGGGATATTAGGGCTAGGCGAAACGGAATCAGAATAGGAGGCGGGCGGAACAGAATTAGAACGGGAGGCGGGCGGAACAGAGT
Source organism: Sodiomyces alcalophilus JCM 7366 (assembly GCF_042370955.1). Classification (NCBI taxonomy): domain Eukaryota; kingdom Fungi; phylum Ascomycota; class Sordariomycetes; order Glomerellales; family Plectosphaerellaceae; genus Sodiomyces; species Sodiomyces alcalophilus. Next base: position 1,126,136 of record NW_027263534.1, on the reverse strand, counting down.
TAGGACGGGTAGCTAAGTTGGAATCGGGAATAGTAACGCGGCCTATATAAAGGGTATCCTCCTAGGAGGCCACTACTAAATTAACTAATCGGATAATTATATAGGCGCGTTTTCTTTCTTTTTTAATTTCTTTAGGACTTTAGACTATCCCTCTTTTATTAGTGGCTAATCTAAAGTCTTCTTTATCGATACGAAAATTCTAAAGGCGGTTAGACTAATTAATATAAGGATTATAGGTAGTTAACTAGGGGATATCTAGAAGGACTTAAGAACCTTTAGTAAGGTTAATAATATGAAATAAAATACGATATATACGAGTATAGCCCTAATTATCGGTGGCCTTAATAAATAAAGTAATAGAACCGTAGGTATCTTTTTTAACTTCGGAAAGTCCTTAATTTAGACGTTCTAGGGGGCTAGTTAGGTTAATACCTAGAGGTAAGGCGTGGCGGTTAATAAGGTTAATACTAGCTCTATAATCTATAGACGCGAGATATTATTTCTAATTACCACCTAGCCGTACTAGGAGTTTAGTCTTAAGGGTCCTAGTTTCTAGGGATAGTAAGCTAAGTAAGGACTAATCCTAGGGGGCTATTAGCGGGACTAATCCTAGGGGGCTATTAGCGGGTTATTAGCTTAAACCTAACTAACGACTTATTTCTTTAAATTAATATACTAATCATTAGGATTAGACTAAGGCGGGGGCACGTAGCGGGTAGGCGGAGTATAAGTATTATACGGGCGATAATTACTATTACTAGGCGTATTAGAAGCGGAGGTATTAGCGGAAACCGAATTAGCTAATTTAGGGCATATAGACTTATAATAACCAAACTAATAATAATAATAATATTCGACTTCTAAGAGGGGCTAGCGTTTAGTAGAGTCTTAGGAGGGACTCTCCGTTAATAAGGTAGTAGGAGGACTATTCGAAGAAGGCTAAGCGGAAGTGGAGGTAGATAGGGTAGAGGAGGATAAGGCGGCGGGGGTAAAGGTAAAGGGCTAAAAGGATCACGAGCTATTATTAGTAGCTACGCCTTAATAGAAAGCTAGACGATAGGCTAAGGGGCGGCTAGAGGTAAGCGACTCGACCTTTATTAACTAGGATAAGTTAACTTCGGCTTAATAAGCTAAAACGCTAAGGTGCTTATAGTCCCGAGGGAGGCTACTAATAGTAATCTAATCGCGAAGGGGCTTTTATAGCTTTATAAGAATAAGCTATATACGCCACTTATTAGGGAACTCTAAAGAGACTTTATTAAATAAAGAGTCTAGCCGATTAAGGAACTAGCTATAGGACTATTTAGGGCGTTATATAGACTAATCTAAAAAAAGCTATTCCGTGATAGATATCTTACGAGTATCGTGGTCTACTAGCTAGCTAATAAGGAATTTACGAATATCGACTTATTAAGCAGGCTTCCCCCCTTTTATAGGGTTATAGACTCTCCGCTAATAGGCACGCTACCTAGACTTTATTAAAGGCGGGAGATACCTATTAATAAAGTATACTTTCTGCCTCTTAGTAGTAAAGTAACGATAATCTAAATTAAACCTTTTTTATAGCTCCTTTACGAAGGTCTAAAACTAATTATTATTATTATTATTATTCTCTTACTCCGCTATCCTAACTAGTCTAGGAGCCTGGCTTAGGCTATACGGTCCTTCTTAGATAGTTATAGGGGGGAAAAACCCGTTCGGGTAGAAAAACCCCTATACTCTCCTTGTTAGGATCGGTGCCGCGTCGGGGCCTTAACGGCCCCGGTAGTGGCTTAATACGTATCTGGATCACACCTCCAGTCTAGTGGCTAACGGAAAGGTAGCAGGCTAGGGGTTACGAGTTAGCCTAGGACGCGGTACCCTATATAGGGGGCCGAAAGAGGTCCGCGGCGGCTCCGCGCTCTAGGAATCCTCCTTATATCGGGGTAGCTGGTTTATTTACACCTTCCTTTTAGGCGGGGGATTTAGCAGGGGCTCCTGCCTTTATTATATATACTTACCGAATTCGGCAGCCTCCTATAATTATAGTTAGGTTAATAGAATATTTTAAGGGCCTCCGCCCTTCTTCTTATTTTCCCTCCTTTAACCCTCCTATCGCGATATCGTAGGTTTCTTATCGAGCCGCCTACCCCCCTACTCCCACCTTTATTCCCGGCTCTATGCCATAGTTACTAATAAAGCGTTTAATAGGCTATGGATAGGCCGGGTCTTTATCTCCCGTTTTCTTACGGTAACGTTAATTTATACATAGCAGCGCGGTAACACGGGTAGGGAGTTAGCGGCTTTAGGGCAGGCTAATAGGGTAGGCTATAGTTAGTTAAAGTAATAGTTAAAATAATTAATAGCCCGGAGTCTTTAATATAAGTTTAAGGGGGTGCCGCGAGGGGGCGTGTTAAATCTAAGCTCGGTGTTAATAGCTTCCTAGATACCGCCTAAGAAGAAGTAGTCTAAGAAAAAGGGTAATTCCCGCTATTATAAGGCTAAAGCCGCGCGAGTATTACTATAGGTTTTCCTGCAGGTGCCCTTAGGGTACCGGAGTAATACCGCTAGGTGGCCGTCTCTAACTTTAAATAGATACCTTAAATACACTAAGCGCCTTAGGGGCGAAAAGCCCGAAAATATAAAAGTATATACTAATACTACTAGAAAAGGAGTAGTATACTATTAGTATACTAATAGTCGGTGGACTTATAAGAATATAAGTTAGTCTTATAGTAGTATCTTAGTGGTACCGGGGCGGTAATAACGGGTTCTAATATCTAGAATAGGTTTTAGCTATAGCTTTAAAGTATTAGTAGCGTATCCTTAAACGTTATTAAGAGTATATAGCGGCTATTAGTAAAGGCGGTAACGGAGTAGTTATAAGTTAAGGCCCTAGGGGTGCTAAAGCTATACCGCGCTAACTTAGAATAGGCTCGGGGTTAGCTTATAGCGGCGGTGGTATCCTTTAAGCGCGCCGCTAGGTATACTCGCCCTGCCGGCCGCCGCCGCGGTGGCGATACTATACTAGCTAGCCTAGAGCGCCGATTAAATCGGTTAAAGGGAATAATCGCTATCCTATTAGAGGTGGCCGTATATATCCTTACGGTCCCTTTATAATAAAGTAAAGCTAATATAGCGGGATAGGGTTATAAGTATAACGCTAATAGCGATAGTGTTATTAAGAGTAAGAGTAAAGAGGAGGGTGCCGTAAATAGGGCTAAGTAAAGAGCAGAGGCCGTTATAGTATATCCCTTTAGTGCCGCTAAAGCCCTGGTATATAGGGCCCCTATATAAATATAAAAGTCTAGGTTAGGTGCTATCTTTATTCCGTATACTCCGTACTAGGCCGGTCCCGCTATAGGGTCTTTAATATATAGTTCCTTATAATTTCTAAAGTAAGATAGAAGTCGTTTAAACGGCTAAGGCGTAGGAACTATTTTATAATTACTTTTACCTTTTTAGGGTGGTTTAGGGCGTTAAAAAGGTCTCCCCTAATCAAGATCGGCCTCCCCACGGCGCTATAAAGGTCCCTTCGCGATTCTAAAATAATATTACGGTATTATAGGATAATATATTTAGCTATCTCCGCCCCCCTATCGCTATAGGGGCACCGGGCCGTAGCGAAGCCGGGGACCCTCGCCTTAAAAAGGAAGGCTTTAAGGCCTAGTTTCTCGGAGCGGATCTAGGTAAGGACGGAGCTTTACGGCTTTAGGAGGCCTTTATATCTCTAAAGGTCTCTCTTATATAGGTTTTAATCTAATACCGCTATAGTATAGGTCGGATTCCGCGTAGACCCTAAATCTCGCTAACTTTTCTTCTACTCCTCTTAGAGGGCGGCGTCCGGGTTAGAATTATTTACTTAGTTTTAGGCGGTAGAGGATTAAGCGGGCTAGGCGAGTACTTACTAGGTAATATAGCTACGCCTTAGTGCCGCTAGTGCTTTTATAGCGGCTTAGGCGCCGGCTAGGATAAGTCCCTTAGTTCCGGTATTTTAGTAGTTAAGAGCTTTTTTAGCTATAAGGCGGGTAAGATATAGGCTAAGGGGGGGGATAAACGTCTCTTTTTCTAGGATCCGGATCGGCGTGGCTTTATAGGCTCCTATAATAGTCCTAAGGCATTTATTCTAGGCTAAGCTTAGAGCCATAGCGAGGCCGCGGCGGGGTCTATCGGTGATTCTATAAAAGGTAAGGGTATAATAGGAGATAGCTAAGCGGATTATAGCGGTATAAAGGTATCGGGCGTCGGCGAAGCTATAGCCCTAGGCTACCACGGTAAGCCGGGTTAGGATATAGTTCTATATCGCTAGTTTACTCTAGATCTCCTTCTTATATTATAAAAAGTTTAGTTTCCGGTCTAGCTATACTCTAAGGAACCTAGCCTTTACTAAGGGCGGGACCGGAATAGTGCTAAGGTGGAGGGGTAATAGGGATAAGGAGTAGGATTTTATAAAGGGTATAAAGACGTATTTCGAGGGCTTAAATTAAAGGCCGCTCGCCTAAGACTAAGCTTTATATATCCGCTAAGCGGAGGCGAGTCGGTGCCGTGTTTAGGCCTCTATACGGCTAAAGGTAATAATATTCGTGTTATTAGTAAAGCCGATAATAATAGTTTTCGCGATATATTCGAGTTCTTTATATAATATAGAAATATATAAAATAAAGAGGATTAAAGAGACCGGAGACCCTTACGGTACGCCGGTATATAGGGGCCGCGGGGTTATTATCTAGCTATTAAAGAGGAGGTAGACTATCCGGTCTTAGAGGAAGCTATTAGTTAGCTAGATAGCCTTATCCGGGAATCCCTTATATTTAAGGGACTTAAGAAGTCTAGCGTGGGGGATAGTATTAAAGGCCCCGCGTATATCTAGCTATAGTATCGCGGGGGTGCCGCCTAGGGCCTAGGCGGCCCTAACGGCCTTTATTACACGCTAGATAGCCGTCTTTATACTACGCCTAGGTCTATTCCCTATCTAGCCGTTAGGGAGTAGCTAGTATTCCTCCGCTATAGCCGCGAAGCGGTCCGCTATAATACCTTTAAGTAACTTTCCGATTATATTAAGGAGGGAGATTAGTCTTTAGCCTCTAGCTATCTTATAGTCGCCCTATAGGCGGCCTTCTTTTCGGATAATTATGACGGTGGCGGTATAGTAGTAGCGCGGGAAGTAACTTAGGGCTAAGCAGGCTAAGAGGATTATAGCTAGGATCTAGTATAGGACCGGGCCGCAGGCCTTTAGGAGGCCTATAGGGAAGCCGTCCGGGCCAGGGGCGGCCTATAGTTTAGTCCGGCGGAGGCGGCCCTAGATATCCGCCACGGTAACGGTCCGGTCTATATCCTACCTAGAGGGGTACTCCCGACCTAGGGGCCTAGGGTCTAAGTCTCCGGGGGGGGGGGGGGAAACTTAGCGTATAGGATATCTGCCTTCTCGCTATAGGATATCGTAGGATCGCCCTAGTCACGGTATAGCGGGGGTATAATAGGGGGCCCGGGCGGTTAGTATCCCTTAGTTCGGACCTATCTTTAGAGCCTCTAAAAGAGCTTATTATTCGCTTAGGTTAAGTAAAGGAGGTGGCGCTAATACTATCTTTTAGCTACCGCTATGGCTTTATCGCGGCGGAGCTCGGCTTACCTATACTCTTCCTACCTATTCCGTGATTTCCTTATTATATATCGCCTATATATTTTATACGCCTATATATTTTATACGCCTTTTAGGTTAGAGATATTAGCTTATCGGTCCACCACGGGCAAAGTAGGCGGCTAGGGGGGCCGGGTTAGCGTCGCGGGGCTATCTAATCGGTAATAATAGTAAGGTTATATATTAACTAGTTAAGGGCCTTATTAATATTAGAGGGCGTTATTAGGGGGCCTGGTTATAAGAGGATCCCGGAGGCTGCCTAGTAGGTAAGGGAGGGTACGAATTCCTTTTATACCTAGTAAGGGCGGTCGGGGGGCTATAATAGGGCCGTGTTAGTAAAGCGGTCTATACTAAGGTAAATAATCGCGGTTTAGGAGAGGTAATCCGATCCGATAACCTCGCTATCTATACCGTTATAGCTATAGCGGAGCCCCTAGGACGCCTAGATAAGGTTAATAGTGCTTAGTCGCCGGCCTAGCCTATACTAGGTGGTTATCCCGGGGGGGGGGTAACTAGGTTAAGGTTTTAGCGGGTAGTTAGCTTAAGAAGGGTACTAGACTTAGGATAGAATCTAGGGTAGCTAGCCTAAAGGGGATAATAGAGGTTAAAGTCTCCGAGGAGGATATAGCGACCCTAGGGCGGGGCCCTTATAAAATCTATAGTTAGAGGGGTATATTATAGGGTAAAGGCGGATTAGTAATTCTCGGAGTAAATTAACTAGATCGTGATAGCTTAGTCGCCTACGCTAAAAGTAACCGTATAGGAGTCCCGGTAGGCTCGCTATATCCACGTACTAAGGGGGTATCGTTTATAGATATAAAGCAGGGCTTTACTACCTCCCTAGATTAGGAGGTACGGAGCCCTACTTAGGGCTTTAGGTCCTTTCGTAAAGGGGTTAAGCCCTAGCTCTTAGATAGCTATTATATTATACTCGGTGCGGGCCCGTAGCGGAAGCTCCGCTTAGGCATATTTAGCCCCTATATTCTATATTAGGATACGGAGTTTTATTATTTAAAGGGGGGGGGGGGGGGTTTAAGGTCGATCCGGCTAGTACGGCCTCCTAGGTGTCTTATATCGGAGCCGGGTCGGTCCTATAGGGGATAAGGAAGGGCTCTAGGGGTCTAAAGGCCGGGGGGTATTCGCGGGGTCTTTTCGGCGGGCGGCTAGGGCTATAGCGGATAAGGGCGGCCTATAATAGGGTAGAGGAGGGGGAGGGTAAGGGATAGCGGGGGCAGGATCGCTAATACGCCGCCTCGGTCCACCTTAAGATATCGAATTCTCTTACCCGGTATTTATATACTTCCCGGGCTCTCGCGGCTTCTTATTTTCTAACTTAATAGGCGTCGTCGAAGGCTTTATGGTTCTTATTATAAATAGTATACCTCCGGGTAGTTTTCGGGGCTAACGCTAGGTAGTTCTTAAAGCTATCCTAATTAGTAGACTCGGGTTTAGTATAATAACGGCACCGCTTCTTTACCTCTAGGCACTAAGCGGCCCTATACCCGAATTATCGGCAGGTATAGCACTATAAAAGGTTTATATCCGGGTTATAAGGCTTATATAGGAAGCTACTACCATTAAAAAGGAGACTATTCTATATAAGGCTTTCCGCGCCTTCCGGCGTGGTAGTCTTAATAAATAGTATCGCTACCTTACCGGTATTATATTAGGGGAGCCGGGTCCTTACTTAGTATATTTTTATATCGGGATTAAAGGTATATAGGGATTATAGGAGCTTATTTTCGGTTAGTAGGCCTAGGATTAAGTAGGGGATAGTTTCTATTAGGACTAAGTAGGTTCGGGTAGCTATCTTAGCTTTAGCGCTAAAGGCCTATTCGACCTAGTAATTAGCGAATATAGACTACCACTACGCCCCTCCGGTAAAGGTTAGGTATATATCGCCGCTAGGTAACCTTCTAGCCGCCACGGTATCGTCGCGGCTAGCGGCCGTATTTATAGCTTAGATAATCTCTTTAGGTATATAGGCTAAGAGTGCCTAGTCTAGCTAGTCTCCGTGTTTAATAATTAGTTCTTTATAGTATCGGGCTAGAATCACTTTAGGGGGGGCTAGGTCCTATAGGAGTGCTATAATAGGTAGCGATACGGCCATTACGGCCTAGGTTAGCTTCGTTCCTTTTCGGAGTTTTTCCCTAATTATACTCCGAATAGTAGCGTAAAGGTATATAATCGGGGCCGTTACGGTGCTTTAGCTATTAAGGCACCGTAGCTTAATAAGCTCCTTTATTAGCTCTATAACCTAATTAATCGTATTCCTATTAGATAGTAGACTTCGGATTAACGTCTTAACTTATTAGATTTTCGTACTAGGGGCCCGCGGAGCCCCCGTGTCGGCCTTAGTTCGGTTATTTACGGTATTACCCTGGTTCGGGCGGTAGGAGTCGAGTAGTGGTTGCTATCGGTGGGGGCGGTTTATAGAATTTTTAGGTAGTAAGCCGGTCGCTACCACCCCTTCTATCGTATCTGCCCCCGTGTCCGCACTACGGCTTCTACTCGGTGCTATCATAGCGTAGAGGAGGGAGTTAGGTTCCTTCTCTAGTTAGCTTAGTCGTTTTTACTTAAGTTACGCGTCGGGCAGCTTAAATCCTATCCGTAAAAACTATTATTATTTTTTCGTTCCTAAAACTAATTATAGGATTTACTATCCTACCTTAGGTTAGGGTAATTAACTTTAGCCTAATTATTACGCTTACGCCGTGGCGATAACGAATAACCTCGACTAGGGGGTAAAAAGGAGTCTTAACGGCGATAACGCTTCCGGTGGTCGGCTAATAGATAATCGTTATTTAGGTCTTCCCCACGTTATAGATAACGCAGCTTTTTTTTATATCTTTCTTAATCTTTTTAGCTAGCGATCTATAACAGGATAGCTTCTAATTATTAATCGGTAAGCTTTTTAGGGGGAGTATCCTTTTACCGAGGGTTATAATACCCGACTAAAGGATTAAGTAGGACCTAAGCTCGGGGTCTAGGGTTAGCCGGGGGTAAGGAAGCCTCTCTTCCTTTCCCTTTTAGAGTTCTTAATAATAGGTTAAAATACTTAACTTAGGGAGGGCGAGCCGCTCTTAAGGACTCTCCCTAAGAGTAATAAGCTAGCGGAGGACGGAACCGTTCCGCTAGATAATATAAGGACGGCACGGTAGCGATAATAGCAGGACGGGGGGTTCCTAGGGGTTATCTATTAGGAGGTAAAGGATAGGATACCACTATAACGGCGTTATTATTAGATTCTTTATAGTCGGAGGGCGGGTCACTAAGTCCAGAGCTCTCGGGTTCTGGTTTAGGACTAGGAGGAGGACGGCGTCTAGGACCTATATTACGATAAAAGGCGGGTTCCTACTAGGAGGATAACTAGCAAAGTGCTTAATCGAAGTCTACTAATAGCTTCCGACGGTCGTTATACCCGTGTAAAAGGGGAGAATAAACAAAATATAATAGGATTTAAGTAAGGAGTAAAGGAAGCTATTATAAGACGGATAAGGAGGTCTACTAGTAGACTAAGGGAGGGGGTATTATACTAAGATTATTTATTAAGTTCTTTTAAGAAGATATAGGTATAGAGGTCCTTACTTATAGACCTCTAGGTGCCACTTAATAGGAAGGTATTAGTTATATAATCTCCTCTTAGAGTAACTAAGGGACCTTCGTAAATAAGGTAGCCTTACTATAAAGGCTACTACCCCCTCTATATACTCTAAGCTAGCTCTTATATTCTGAATACACGATAAGCCTTCTCTAAACACAAAGCCACCTAGTAGTTAACACGTAAGCCTCTAGAACCTCTTCACGAGAGGCCTCTATGGCTTCCACGACAAGCTCGTACTAAGCACTAGTAGGAAGCCCAGAGACTTATAACACGAATTAACAAGACCTCTTTATGCCTCTCATACACGTCCAGGCATTATAAGCTATATAGCGAGCTAGTAAGTCTTCCTATTCCCGAGCGTCTATTTTCGGAGATTTCGATTAATTTTATTACTAGCCTACCGCCTATAACGGGGGTAGGCCGTAAAAGGGATATAATTTTAGTCGTGGTCTATTATTTAATTAAGTACGTAATATATATTCCGACTAGTAATAGCCTAATAGCGCCCGGCCTCGCAGACACGCTATAGATATATATCTTCCGCCGGTTTAGACTCTTAGATAGTATTATTTTAGATAGGGGGGCCCTTTTTACTAGTCGTTTTTAGGTAGCTCTTTATCGTTACCTAAGTATAGATCGCCGCCTATCTACTATATAGTATTTATAAATAGACGGATAAACGGAGTAATAAAATTAAAATTTAGAATATTACCTATAAGCTTATTACACGTTATAGTAAGACGACTAGGTAGATAAGTTAGGACTCGCTAAGTTCACCTATAATATAGTATAGTATTTAGCCACGAAGATAACCCCCCCGGAGGTATTAATAGGTTATAATCCGAGGGGCCCCGATAAAGTAAAGTTATACTAAGCTAGCGAAGTCCGCTCCGTAAAGGCGGACCGGCGTGCCGCCTAGCTCGTGGCCGATTATAAGACCCTGGCCAAATTAATTTAGAGGGCTTAGGCTATATATAAACGTTATTGTAATCGGGGACGTATAGCTTAACGGTTTAAGATAGGTGATTACGTCCTGCTCTCTATAAAGAACCTAAAGTAACGCCGGCTATCTTATAAGTTAAGCGATAAGTATATTAGACCCTATAAGATTATAGGAGTAGTGGGTAGCCACGGACTAGCCTATAGGTTAGAGCTGCCCGCTAGTATAAAGATATATAACGTATTCCCTATTTCGTTACTTAAGCTATAAAGGTCTCGCGACGGATTACTACCTAAACCGTAGGAGGTCGTGGTCGAACTATAAGAAGACGATGAATATAAGGTGAAAGCTATTATAGCCTACCGTTACTAGGGTAAACGATATAAATATCTTATTAAGTAAGCAGGTTAGGGCTATAAATATAATACCTAGGAACCTATAAGGAATATACTAGCGGAACTAATTAACGGATATTTTATATATATTCTAGTAACGACTACTGCATAGCGGGGACTAGACCGGGACGATATAGTGGTGGACTAAGGATACACGGAGTGCCTTAAAAGGATTTTTTATTTTTATTTTTTTAAAAAAAAGAAAAAGGAGGAATTAGTCGGCGGCGAGGCCGGCGAGGCTTAGCTATAGGTTATCGTCGATTTCCTCTATAAGGGTATTAGCGGCAGGAGGAGGAGGAGGAGGAGGAGGAGGAGTCGGTATAGTAGGCGAGGGAGTATCTCCACTCTTATTGTTATTATTATTATTAATCGTGGTGTTATCCTTAACTAGAATAGGGGTAGCCTTTTTCTTAGCCTTGCCCTTCTTTTAGGTAGATAACGGTCCCGGGGTGGGTATACTATAAACGCCGTTACCGGCGCCTAGGTTAGGCAGCACTACCCCGGTATTACTATTTATAATAGGACCGGTAACCGATCCTATAGCGGTAATACCGCCCTAAACCCCTAGGAATTTCTTTAGCGGATCCGGGATCTCTTTCTAGGCCTTTAAGAAGGCCGACATTTCCTCTAATAAGGCCACGACCCGCTCTAGGGTATTTTATTTAGCGGCGGTAATCTCTTTATCGTCGCGCCGTTTAGCCCGCGCGCCCTTACCGGAACTATAGGTAGTCTCGGCCTTATGCTTACCGAGGCTAACCTTTAAGATTTACTAAGCTTAGAGCGTAGCTTCCTGTTATAGCTATTAGTATATAATCAGGCCCGGGATAAGATATACTTATAATACGGGCTTTATTAAACCCGCCAGGCTATACCTTAGCGGCCTCTAGAATATCCTATAAGACTTTAGTAGTAGCCTTACCCGCTATCGGTAACTAGGATATAGTTAGTATAAAACGGACCACGGGGCGGTCTATAGCGGAGGGAGTATAAGCCTATATTAAGATATAACGATTACCGTTAACCTAGTAATAATATTATTTCGCTAATTTCTTTATAAGGTATATAAGTAAGGAGTTAAATAAAGGCTAGTAACAGAACACGCACTAGTATTATAACGACACGACTTATATAAGATAGTGCCTATATCCTTTAAATCTAAGTCGGCCAGGTAGCCGGCGTATTATAAGTATAGGGCATAAAGGCCCTTACCCTCGCTAGTATTAATAAGCTTAGCTATACTAGGGGTAGCGGTGTTAGCGGCCAGGGCGTTAGTAGCGGCGGATTTCTTCTAATACTTACTAGGAGTCCTAGCTACACTATTACTGCTAATAGCGGTGTGTTTCTTATCATTCTTAGGAGCTATAATGGATAAACGACTCTACGATAGTGGTTAGCCGTGCTCTGACTACGCGTTAAAGATATAGGAGGAACTTATAATAGTACGAAAGAACAATAGCTATAATGAGAGAATAAGACTAGAACGAAAAGATTAAGGTTAGTAATAAGACACGCCGTAGACCGATAAAGAGAATGAATTTATATAAAGCTATCGTCGGCTAGTCTTAACCCTATCGCGGAATAGTACAGGATTACTTGTAAGGCTAGATATATAATCTAATAAAGTTAATTAGAATAGGGTAAAAAAAGGAAAATAATAAGAATAGGATTATAGGAAAGTCAGAATAGAATATCTATAACGTTAGGTAGGACTAATCTCTAGTTTTACTTATACGGAAGGAATAATAAAGGTGACCCTATAACTAGAAGGAACGACCACCCTGGCGTTATAATAAAGGTAGTCGTAGTCTAGCCTTACTAAAAGGATTTAGGATAATAAAGCGGTCGGTAAAGGATTATATTATAACTAGAATAGAGTTATTATAAAGGATAATATTTCGGGATAGGAAATTAAAGGGAGGACTCTTAATAGGCAGATTAGATTAAAATCACGATTAAGTATTAAAGGGATTAGGGCCGGAGAGGATATAGGCTATATCGGATTAAAGAAGGGTATAGGAATACCAGATTAGTATTAAGGTTCCCGGGACGGAAACTATAAAGACGGGGCGCCCTATTAGGTACCGGACCTCCGGTACCCAAGTACCGGACAGACACGAGTCACGATAAGGTTCTAGATCGGTACGGATTTCGGATAACTATAGAGTATCCGGTCCGGGACCTGACTCGACGCTAGCCGTGACGTGTCCGGCACTAAGGCATAAGTCGAGTTATCGCTATAAGCTAAGGGACAGTAATTAATCGGATAGAATAGGCTCTCGCGCTAGACCTATAGCTAGCTAGCACGTGTATAAGAAAGGATAGATAGCCGCCCTTAGGATAAGGAGGCCAGCGATTAATTTAACTCTTTAGCAACCCCTAGCTTAACTTAAGTATAATCACGTCCTAACCACTAAGTGCCTTTATCTTAATAATCTCTTTACTCTTCGCGATCACCTACTTAATAGTAAAGCCCGATAGTATAAAGCTATCCTCGTGTTATATAATACAGATATAGCCGAGTTTATAGCTAAAAAGTAAGCGATTATACTAGAGGACGCGGCTAATATCCTAGGACTAGACCTGGATATATAGGGTATCCTAACCGATAAGCTAGACGAACCGGTCGTTACTATTATCTAATTATCCGATTATACCGGTTAGTAAAGGATACTGCGGTAAATAGTGGCAGGTCGCCCTATATCGCACACGACCTACTAATACCTACTATTATTACCTTTAACTCTCCTAACGTTCGCTCTCCTCTTCTTAATCTTTATCTTTCCTTTTCTATAAGTCCCGGGTTAGTAATTCTATAATAAGGGGACGGGTAGCTATATATACTTGCTAATATTAGATATAGAACCCACGGAGTTAGTAAATCGCGCTAAAGAGGCGCTATCTTATATAGTAAACAAATTTTTTAATAATAAAGAAAGAGAGTGCCCACGTCTATAATATATTAGTAGTATAATAATCGGCATAGCCGAGTCCGAGCTAGACTACGTAGACTTAAAGCATAGTTAGAAGCCCGCGGGACGCAGGGCTTTATCCTTCCCGGGGTATATACTACGCATCACTATCCGATACTATAATGGCGCTAAAGCCCGTATAGCGCTGGACTAGTGCTAGCATTATACTGGCACTAAAGTCCGTTTAGCGCTAGATTAGTGCTAGTATTATACCAGTGCTAAACCCTGTATAGCGCTAGATTAATGCTAGTACTATACCGGTATTAAAGCCTGTATAGTGCTAGAATAGTGCTAGCACTAGCTAAGTGCTAGATAGACCGAGGTTGCCCCGTGGCTATATAGAGCGGGAACCTCGCCCTCTCCTTTAAGGAATATATCCTATTTATATATTATTTACTATATCCTAAGGTTGCCTAACTTAAATCCTCTTATAGGTCCTATAGTACTGGCTGGCCAGAGATATGTACGGTTAGTGTATATTATTCTAGGTCTTAATTATCTAGAAACCTTTTTAACTACCTACCGGCCAGAAAGCTATAAATTAGCTTTAATACTAGGCGTATTACACGGCTAGAAATTCAGGCAGTTCGACATTAAAAACGCGTTCGTTTATACTGATATAGATACTCTGATATACGCTATATAACCTACAGGCTTCGAGAAAGAAGATAGCTTAGAAAATAGAAATAATATAACACTCTATAAGCTTAATAAAGCTTTATACGGGTTAAAACAAAGTCCTAGACTCTAGTATAATTACCTGGTTAAGATATTATCTAAGCTAGGTTGCCGGGTCTCTGAATATAATAACGGATTTTTTACCCTTTATAAATATAATAAAATTAAGAGAATAGAAGAACGAGCTATTCTTTTATGCTATGTTAATAATATAGTGGCTCTAAGCCCTTCTGATATACACTAACCGTATATATCTCTGGCCAGCCAGTACTATAGGACCTACGAGAGGATTTAAGTTAGGTAACCTTAGGGTGTAGTAAATAGTGTATAAATAGGATGGATTCTCTAAAGGAGAGGGCGAGGTTCTGGTCGTGTATATCTACGGGGGAACCTCGGGCTATCTAAGGCTAGGCGCTATACTGGGTATAGTGCTAGGACGGTGCTAGCACTAGTCTAGCGCTATACTAGTTTAGTGCTAGTATAGGGCTAGCACTAATCTAGCACTATACGGGTTTAGTGCCCGTATAGTGCTGGCACTAATCTGGAACCATATACTTTTGGGTCCTGGTATAGTGCCGGATAGTGGTGCGTAGTATATACCCCGGGAGAGATAAAGCCCTGCGTCCCGCGGGCTTCCCCGTCTTTTAAGGTCTACGATATCTGACTTAGACTCGGCGTGGCCGATTATTATACTAGTAATAAATAGTAGATATAGTCACGATCTTTATTCTTAGCCGGGGCTAAAACTAATAAAAGAAAAACTATAGTACACGATAGCGCTTTATAGCGCGACTAAAACTCCTAACTCTGTTAGGCTCTATTTATGGTACTAGTAACTATGCCCGGCCGCCCGTCCCCCTTTCGCGTAATTACTAGCCTAGGACTTAGTAAAGATAAAAAAGAATAAAAATAACTAAAAGGGAACCCTAAACGACGATAAGTTATATTCCCCCGTTCCTTTCCCTTTATAGAATCTCTACCTTAGGAGCCTCGGGCTCTAAGTTAGGTAGTCCCTATTCTTTTATAGGCAGGTTAAGGATAGCCGCCGTATTCTCTGGTTAGATGCTATCCTGGCGTTACTAGAGCTTATCGTGGAGTAAATCGTATAATGCCAGTAGTCCTTTACGGCGGTTATTTATATAGTGGCTATAGATAACTATAGTATAGTGGATAAGGTCCGTAACTAATTAGGCGTTACTAGTTAATCTATTCGCTATTATCTCTTATTTACGGGCGTCTAACCTGCTATCTTCTTTTAGCTTAGCTATCTAAACTAGAGTCTCTATTCGTTATATTACGACCAGAAAAGGTATGTCTGCCGCTTGCTAGATATCGTTATTCGCTATGTTATTCTGGATAAAGTCTATTGTAAACTTGGCTGTTAGTAATAATACGACGATAGTATATTATTGCTAAGTCACGCTAGCTAATTGCTAGCCGTTATACTCGAAGGTTACCTGCTAGGCTCGGGTATCAGGGTCCTTAAGACGGCCTACGAAGGCCTTCGCCGCTTGGATCTATATACGCTCCTCGCCTTATAGCGTGAATATTAGCCGTTTAGCCACGGGCGCTAGCCCTGTGTCCTCGCGGGCGGGCTTATTATTAGTGGTGGTGCCTGGTATAAATAGTCCACTAGCACTTAGTAACGGGTTTAGGCTCGTTTAGTTCAGAATATCTATCACCGAACGAATAGCTAGCGTAGGGCGTTCTCGGAGTATTTATATATGGTTCTTAATAGCCGCCGCGTGCTATTAAATATATTCTCGGTGTTCCTTAGTAGCGGCGACGAATATATCTAAATTAATATTCCCCTTACTAAGTTTATCGACTATATCTACTAACGCGAGGCTAATACTATTTATTTCGTTAATCTTATTAATTATTTCGGCGGATAGATTAGCACCTCTAAGTGCCGGGCTTTAGCGGTTACTCGGCGTGTTATTTACACGTATAGGGGAACCGGCTTCCGTTACTATTACTCGGCTAGCCTATCGGGCCGATCTATGCAAAAGCTACCCGTCTAGGCCGCGGGGTGCGTTATATCTAGCTATTATAAGGTACTATTCGAAAGATTATTTACACTAAGGCTATTTAGCGACGGTATAGTTATTATTCAGTAAGAACTATGGCTAGGGGTATTCTAGGGCTATCTACCGGGCCCTGGCTACGGTCACGCACTTATTAGTAATAGGCTTTAGCGTAAAGATAGTATGGTCTAGTTGCCGGTTCTAGGGGTCGTTATATCCCCGTTTAGTCGCCTAACGGCGATACCGCTTTACCATAGCTTCGTGTTCTATAACCTAATACTTAAATATAGGGCCGGCTATTATAAGATAGTAACTAACGCCGTTCTTATTACTAAATAGACTAATAGCTCTAAAGTATCCGTTAAACGTTAACCCGGACCCGTCTTATCTATTCCTAAACTAATAAGTAAACTCCTCTCGGAGCTCTTAATCCTTTAATCTATAAATATCGGTTAGGTATACGACGATATAGAATATAGCGTTAGGGGGTATAAGTGTATAGCGGGGAGTATAGCTAAGTATAGGAGGATAGGCCTAGAGCGATAATAGATTTATAATAGATAATGGTTCTTAGTATAGCAGAGCTATAATAGGAGATATAAGGGAATGGATAGTTAGATAAGGAATATAGTTAAGTTATAATCGTGATTATATAACTACGGGTAGAGGATAAAGGAAAATAGTATAGCTATAGGCGGCTAAGAGAATTCTTTTATTTTTAAGCTAGCTATACTGATTTACGTGTACGCTAGGGCTATATAGCCGGTAGGGCTTTTATTCTTACTAGTTCGAGATCAGATAGTGTTATTCTTTCTATATCGGTCATACCTTCTATAGGTGTTTCCGTTATTAAGGGGGACGTTTCTTTAGCTCCGGCCTAGCTCCGCCACGAGGCTAAATAGGTCCCTTTAGTTCTTTATAGCTCGCCGGGCTCTAGTCTTTCAACCTCTCTTATTCCCTTTAATACTAAACAAAGCACTCCTAAAGCTCTTTAATATTCCTTGAATTCCTCTACTAAATCCGGAGCTTCTATTATATCTACGGGCATCTATATATTCCACTAGTCCGGCTAGTCCTTCTATCGAATAAGGTACTTAGTACATGGCTTACTTCTTCCCCTACGGGTAATCCGTTTATCCAGAATAGCCTTAATCTCGTAGTGCTTATATAGGTCTCGCTATTACTCTTAGTCCCTATCTTATATATCGATAGGTCCTCTAGTCTCGGGTATCTCCACGAACCTAACTATTTAAAGTTAAGTAATACTAATAACAGGGTATATATTAAGAGTCTTAGGCAGATCTAATTAGTATACTAGCGGCGATACTTACTCGAGGACCTTAAAGGGGCCTATCCGTTAGGCGCCGAGCTTAGGGCTAGCCTTACCTAGGAACGAGTATCCGCGGCTAAGGCGGATATACACGCGGTCGCCGGGCTAGAACTAAATATTACGCCGTTTCTTATCGTATAGGTGTTTTATATATATCTAAGCTATTATAATAGTGAGTTTCGTGTCCTCCTAGAATATCTTATATATAAACTTAGGGTTAACGTTACTAATTAGGTTAAGCAGGCTATTCGTTTTAGTGCTATATAGTATCTTGTTTAGTATATAGCCGAGTATCTCGTTCAAGGCGTTATTTAGGTTAAACTATAAAGGTATAATCACCTTCGGCTATAGGGCGTTTAGGTTATCCGCTAGGTATATATGTATCCCGATCTCGACGGTTTAGTTCTTCCTCTCGGAAATACTATCGGTTTAGGGATACCAGGCCGTTAAGAACTTTAGCTTAGTTCCGGCTGCCTTCTATAGAGTTATTTAGAAGTCTAATAAGAACTTAGGGTCTCGGTCTAAGATAATAGCACGGGGGATACCCTAGTTACCTATCTAAAGGGCTTAAAAGAGCATAGACGCCTAGTCCTTTACGGTGTATATACTATAGCCAGGGATAAGCAGGGAGGCCTTTAAGAATTTATCCGTAACGGTTAGGAGGGCGTCGAATAAAGGAAAGCCTTTATACTACTAAGGTGTCCCTATAAAGGGCACTTCGGGCAGCCCGATAATAAGGTCTATAGCGATAGTATAGAAAGGGATAGGGGGCGTTAGGATAGGCTATATTTCGCTAAGGGGAGCCTGCCGATCCGTTTAGTGGGTACGATATATCTTATATTAAGCGATATATAAGTTAACCTCCTTACGGAGTTATAGCATTATAAAGCGGCTAACTAAATCGTATTATATCCATTTAGCTCCGAAATAGTGCTAGTTATTATAGGCGGCCTAAAGGAATTCCTTATATAAGGAGAAGGGGATATAAAGGCGTTTTCTCTTATTTAAATCCACTTAGTATAGGAGACTATGATCCACCTCGAAAAGGATCTTAACTAATAAGTTATAGTTAGTGGCTTAGGTAAGGATAAATACCTACTTTAAATTATTAGCGTATCCTTTAATAATCCTTTATTGTATATCGTCCTCTATTTAGATTTCGTTAACGTGGTGTATAGCCTAGTCTTCCTAAATCCGGTCTAATTCGCCTAGACCTTCGGCCAGGGGGCCGTTAGTGGTAGGCAGCTAAGATAAGGCGTCGGCTACTATATTCGTCTTACCGGGGATATATTAATAATCTAATTAGAACTAGCTAAGAAACTCGGAGGAGAGGGTAAGCTTTATATTTAGCCTAGTCTTATCGGTGTTAGATAGGACTATCGACTTTATAATACTAATAGTAACGGTATAGTCTATAAGGACTATAGTCGGGTTACGATAAGCAGACTAAATAATAATACGGGTCTTATAAACGGCTTATACCAGGTAAGTAACCTTAAGTTCCGTAGGCTAGTACTTTTCTTCGGCGGTATTAAGCCCCTTACTAATATAAAGCACTAGTCGAATATCGGTTTTCTTAAAGGTTCCTTTAGTAAGCTATTCGGTTTTATCGACTAACTAAAAGAGTATAGCGGAGAACCTATACTCTTTAAAGGCGCCTAGCTAGATAAAGAGGATCTTAGTAGGGATATAGTAGAATAGGTAAGTATCTAAGGTAAAAGCGCCGGTGATATTATAGAACGTAGCTAACTCTTTAGTAATAGCCTCGAATATTATACGTCTTATATACGCCTTACGGGCCTATCCCTTATCTTTCCTGATTTAACGAGCCTTAGCGAGAAGGGTTATTTTCTGTTACTAAAGGGGAGCGATTCGGTAGGAGAATCGGGGAATAAGATAGCGAAGCCACCCCGTTATCCTGATCTAATATTCTAAGGACTAAAGAGAAGTCGGAGGGCGAATCTTTTATAGAGCCTTAGTACGTTCTTTAGTATTCGATAGCCCGAGGGCGTCGACCTTAAATCCTAGTAGTTAAACTAACGGATATCCGATAAAGGACTTATCGGGAGAGATACTAATCCTCTTTTTATTAAATAGGGAGAGTACCGTGTTTAAGTGCTTAGTATAGTTATCCTTAGTATCCGATATAATAACGATATTATCGATAAAAGCGGAGACAAAGTCCTTATACGGGTAAAGGAGCTAGTCTATATAGTATTAGATATACGCGGGCAAATTATAGAAGCCTATTAGGGCGACCTTTAGTTATTCCTATCCCTATTAGGAAATAATAGTAAACCGCTTACGGTGCGGTTCGTATATAGGGAACTAGTAAAAGAATGCCTAGGCGTTAATAACGGAGATAAACTTCTTCCCTCGGAGTCGCTTAATAACCTCGTCCTAAAGCGGTATCGGGTATATATCCAAGATAATAACCTTATTTAGGGTATAAAGGTTAACCACTATACGGCCTTTACGTTTACCTTTTACCTCTCGCTATATAATAAAAGCCGGAGCACTAAAGGGCGTTAGTGCTAACGTCTATTCTATACGGTCCTAGTCATAGAGTCCGTCTAGGGTCTAGTCCAGAAAGGCTCGGTCTTTACGGCTAAGCGGGTACGGCTTCTAGCTAATCCTTTAGGTATACTACCCGTCGATTAGGGGAACGCGTATATAGTCCTTCTTATCTATATCGATAACGCCTTAGTCTATCTAAACCTTAGGGTAGTTACCGATAATCCTAGTAAAGCGTTATATAAAGCGGGCTCCGTGGTTATAAATAGTCACGCCTTCTAGAGTCGCTTTAGTCGGGGTATCTAGGCTTTTAGTGATTCCGAGCTTCCCGCTAATAGGTAAATACCCTCTAAAGATATCGCCTTATCCTTCCGGACTTAGGGACTTCTCTACGGCCTCTGGTCGTTTTATTAGAATATGGCGGACTTTATCTTACTCTATATTAAAATATCTATTAGCGTGGAAGGGATTTATATACCCTAGCTTACTGCCCCGGGAAATAAGTAGCGGCCGGTCGTTAGCGTTATAGATTAGGATAGATATCCTTTCGCTAAGGATATAGTTTAGTAAACCCTTAATATCCGGTTAGAATTCTATAGAGTCTAAGGTTATATTCCGTTCCTTAAATAGGACGAATCTATACTAATACGGCGGAATAATAACCTTCTTAGCGGCTTTTAATCGGCGCCTAACTAGCGAATATTTAGCGAAGATATATACCGGGATAATAAGACCTTTATAGGACCTAATCTGGATAGTATCCCGCGAGTTAAGGATATCGACTTTATTCGGATAGTTAAATTCCTGCCGAAGGAGCAGGCCGGCTTCTAGCTTAGGAACCACCTAAGCCTTTACGTATAGCTATCCGACTCGGGGCTAGCCGTCTACTATACCTTATACTAGCAGGGTAAATAAAGCCTATTTAATAGTGCTTAAGGTACCCACGCCGCGAAGCGTAGATCTCTTAGTTATATCGACTTCTATATCGGGGAGGTAAAGGAGAAGGTACTAGCTTATAATATATTATAAGGCACCTAAATTAATATAAACTTTAAAAGGAGCGCTATTTAGGGTTATATAAACTTAGACCCTTATATATATATAACCGTATAGGCCAGCTACTAGGTCTATTACTTCCTATAAGGCGCCTTTAATTAGCGGGGAGTCCTATCCGCCTTATTCCTTTATTAGGAATAGGTAGGAATAGGATTTCTTATAGCGGAGGGCCTTATTATTAGATCTTATTAGTTATCTATACCTAGTATATTATTATCGTACCTAGTAGAGATCACGGTACCTAAGTACGAATCCGGGTTTATCGGCGACCTAGTATAGTTAATTACTGCCTTTATCGGTCTCGGCTTTATCGTCTATAAGGTCCTCGGAACTATTAGACTCCTCTTCGAAATAGTATAGGTCCTTTAGTTCCTTATCGTTCTTATATCCTTTATTAGAGACCTTATTATCGACGGCAGTGTTTACTAGATCCCTGGATTATTCCCGGCGAAAGTTCTGGTTACCGCGCGCTGGTTAATCGGATATATTATTAGCTAAGAGCCGTTAGCCGTGTTTATTTACGTAGCGGTTTAGCGTTCCTAGGGCCGGTAGGGCGCGGTCGTTCTAGCGGAATTATCCTAGTCCTAGTAAGTAACGTTCCGGGAATAGTGGACGATGATCCGGCGCTAGGGAACGTTATTCGGGCTATAGCGAGCGGCGTGGAGCCGGGCTACCGCGTTAATCCGGGTACCGGGGAAAGGGCGAATATACCTAGGAAGACTAGTTCGAGGTTAATATCCGTTTAATCTATAATAGGGTTTATCGGGTAATAAGTACTTTTTAGGCTCTATTAGTATAATTCCGGTACTATCCTAGTATTATACTAGCTAGGCTATTTATAAAGTCGGTTACTATAGTCTCCGGTCTAGGATAGGGAATAGTATTCGCTAGGTTAGCGTCTAAGCGGTCCTATATAAGAGCTAAATACTTACCTTTAGGTTTATTAGCCGCCTTCGCTAATCGAATTACCTTATCTATAAAGACACGGATATCACGGCGGGTAATTATATCGTCTAGGGTATATCGCTCGCGTCTTAGCTTATACTCGGCTTCCTTTTAAGGTAGTCGGAACCTTTCCTATAAAACGGTCTTCTATTCGGTAATAATAGCTATTATAGTAAGGTACGAATATCGTCCCTTATCGAGGCTTATAAACTATACGGATACCTTACCTAATAGATAGTAGGCTAGTCCGCGGGGAAGGGACTCGCGGTGCTAGGCACTTAGGCCGGTATATTAGTTTATTATATCGGTAAAGCGGAAAACGTTTATATAGATTAGTTTAGTTCTTTTAGTTTTAAGATCCTAGTTAGCGGTAAAGTATAAGGGAGGCTTAAAGTAGCCTAGGTTATCGGCCTTAAACCGGTGTGTCCGGTTATTGCGCTAGCCGAGGATAGCGAGTAAATCCGATTATCGTATATATAGGTATAGTTCCGGGTAGCTAGCGCCTAGTCCGTTCCCTAGGGGAGGGCCTGCGCTAAGGGGATTATATCCCGGGGCAGTATTACCCGGAGGGGCTGCCTAGTACTATTAGCGTTCCGGATTCCTATTATTCCCGGTTCCGATATCCTCTATCTAGTTACGAGGGTAGTATATAATATCGGAGAGTATAGGGCTTATATAATTATCACGGTGGCTTATAGTATCTGCTTAAAGACTTTCCTAGTCAGAGAATAGTATATAGTCGTTAGGCGTTAGGGTATAGTCGGGCGTTCCTTTAGAAGGTTTAGCGTACTTTAGAGAAGGGCTTTCCGCTATATCTTCGGGGAAACTCCTAACCGGCTATTCGACTATACTTATAGCGGGGCGGATTAAAAGCGATTCCGATCCCTTAACCTTAATCTTTAGTTTTACCGGCAGAGAATTATAGCCGGCGGTAAAGGGGGCTAGCTCCTTTCCCTTTACTACGCTGCTACGGGGTGTAACTATAGACTTATAAAGGTCGATATACTCGGGCTCCTTCTTTAGCTAATTATAGAATACTTTTTAAAAGAGTCGTGATAGGTAACCCACTTAGTAGGATAGGTTAGCTAAGGAGGCAGGATAGCTTTAGAGACTCTTCCTTTAGAGGTTATAGCCTAACTAGCTCTATTAGTGCTAGGGAGGTTCCCTGCTTACTCGGCTATAAAGAGGAGTAGCCGATATTCGGGTATAAGAACCTTTTCGGCTATATCTGGATAGGCGTTCGCTATTACGGCGAGGGGTTATACGCCTTTTAGATCCCTTAGCGTAGGGGGAGAGTCTAGGAGAATAGGGTAAGGAGCGTCGGTTATTATTAAGCGGGTTTTATAATAGTGCTATTTAGTGTTCGATAAGTTGTTTTAGATATAGGCCTATCGGATAACTAGTACTTATAGACTCTTATACTTATCGCTTACTCGCCTAGTCCTAATAAAGGGGAGGCGTTTTACTTAGTGGACTATAGTTAACCGGTACCGCTTTAGCTATATATCCGCTTAGTACGCTATATATAGCTATTTAACTATATAGGGGTTTAGTACGCAGACCTCTATACTCTACGTTAAAGGGCTAGTAAGCGTAGTAAGGGACGTGTAGGTAAGTAGTTCCTTATCGGCGCTATTAGGCTATGGCTTAATAGTCGCTGCTTATCGCCTAGTCCTATTTAAGGGGAGGCACTTTATTAATAACGGATAGTTATTTACCCTGGGATCGTGTGACTAGAATAGTCTACACGGTCGTTTAATAGGATCGGTACGCGAACTTTACTAAGATCGAATAATCTTATTTTAGTTACTATTATTTAATATACACTAACCGTATATATCTCTGGCTAGCTAGTACTATAGGACCTATAAGAGGATTTAAGTTAGGTAACCTTAGGGTATAGTAGATAGTATGTAAATAGGATAGATTCTCTAAAGGAGAGGGCGAGGTTCCGGTCGTGTATATCTACGGGGGAACCTCGGGCTATCTAAGGCTAGGCGCTATACTGGGTATAGTGCTAGGACGGTGCTGGCACTGGTCTAGCGCTATACTAGTTTAGTGCCAGTATAGGGCTAGCACTAATCCAGCACTATACAGGTTTAGTGCCCGTATAGTGCTGGCATTAATCTGGAACTATATGGTTTTGGGTCCTGGTATGGTGCCGGATAGTGGTGCGTAGCACCTTTTAGGAACACTTTAGACTACTTTTTTAAAGAAATGTCTAAAGATATTATACTTAAAGATTTAGGTGAAATAAATACCTTTCTAGACTATATAATAAATATAAATAAAGATAATAAGACTCTTTCTATAAGTTAGTTGCCTTATACTAATAAGATACCTAAAAGGTATAATAAACGAAGTCTAAAAAGGGTTAATACCCCTTGTATACATAAGAAGGTCCTAATACTAAATCCTGAATAACTAATAACTAATAATATAAATAAATACTAATAGGAAATCGGGGCTTTATTATATCTAGCCTTGCATTTAGGACCAGATCTAACGTACGTAGTTAACTAGTGTTCTCGCTATATAAGTAATACCTCGTAAGACCACTTTACCGTGTTAAATCGAATCTAGGCTTATATAAATATATATCCTAATATAGCTCTTTTATATAACTATAATAAAGAAGACCTTGGTATTTACGGTTATTCTGATGCCAGCTTTTTAGATATAATCGAGGATAGAACCTCGACTATAGGATATATTTACTGCGTTTAAGTAAATAACCCCGTTAGTTAGACCTTAACTAAACAAAAAGTCGTTACTTTATTAATAACAGAGGCCGAATATATAGCTCTTATAGAAGCGTCTAAAGAAGGAATCTATCTTTATAATCTATATAAAGATATACTATAGAATCTAGGTCTAGATTCTAATATAAGAGGTAATAATAATAATAATAATAATAATAATAATAATAATAATAATCACGCTTACCCTTAAATACGAATTAGGCTATTACCGCCGCGTAACACGAGTAAAAATAATAAACCTAATTAGAGAAGGAATCTAACTCCCTCCTCTACGCCGTGATAGCACCGAGTAAAAGCCGTAGCGTGGACGCGGGGGCGGATATAATAAAAGGGGTAGTAGCGACTAGTCTACCGCCTAAAAATTCTTTAAACCGCCCCCGCTAATAGCGACTATTACTTAACTCTTACCGCCCGAATTAGGATATTCCTATATATAACCGAACTAAGACCGATATAGGGGCGACGCGGGCCCCTAGAATAAAAATCTAATAAGTTAAGGCATTAATCTAAAGTCTACTAGCTAATAGGAACACGATTAACTATATTATAGAGCTAGTAAAAGAGCTTATTAAGCTACGCTACCTTAATAGCTAGAGTACTATAGCGATACCGATTATATACCTTTATACTATTATATAAAGCGTGATTAAGGAGGAGCTCCGGAATAGTATAACGCCGACCTAGGCTATTATAGCTATAGCACTGCCCGCTATAGCTCCCCCCCGGGACCTAGCCCCCCTAAATTTATCCTAGCTAGATACTATAAAGAACTAATTATTAAATATAAAGACTAGCCCGACTAAGCACTCCTAGCCTAGTCGCTAAAAAAGATTATCTAAGTAATAAATATAGCCGCTAGCCGCTCCGATACCGTAGCGGTATAGCGCCTACCTAATAGGGATATCTACCTAACCTTTATTAAGGGAGTATAGTAATAGTCTACCTTCGCTAACTACTAGGTCGAATAGGCCTTTAGCGCCGGAGCTAAAATATCTACCCGAACCTACTTAGTCCTAGCGAAAGCTATCCCCTATTCGATCCTAAGCCCCCTCTCCGAAAATAAGCTCCTCTAGACCCTATAAGCTATTAATCGCGATATAAAAATACACCGAGTAAAGACCCGGCTCCCTAAGTACGGTACTAGTAAGGTAATAATACTACTTATTAAAGCTATTATACCGGAGGGTATAAAAAGCCTTATATAGAATAGCCTCCTCTTTAAAAGGGGTAGCTTCTTATATAAGCCCTATAACCCTAATATAAACCCTTTATAATACTATACCTGCTTATAGTTCTAGTATAGGGCCGCTTAGTGCCTAAAGGTAAAGAGGCTATGCCGCTATTATACTAAACCTAAGTCTACCTATTAAAATAGTTTTAAGAACTACCCGGCGGCGGCCCTAAAGGCTATCCGGAGGTACGCTACCTATAATAAAAACTATAAAGCTTTTAATAATGCCTACTAGGTTAGGAAATAGGAGGCTATAAGAGCCTAGGAAGTATATAAGTACCGAGTAAAAGAGTTCGATATCTCGAGATAAACTAAAACGGCGTATTAACGTCCCCGCTCATGCTAGCCCTTACCCTTACCCTCCCCCGCCCTATTATAGGCCGCCCCTACTCGTTATAGCCCCGGCCGCCCGCTAAAACGACCCTATAAACACCCCCCGGCCTCTAAACCCCTAGAACCGTTCCTAGTCCCCCGTAGGACTAACCCGCCCCCGATATAAGATACCCAGGGAGCTACCTAGGCTAACCTAACCCCGAACCCCCCCTCCTACTAATAAAGCTCCGTGTCCTATCTTAGAATATAGGAGCTAAATAGGCCCGGGCTAAGCTCCCGCTATAGGCCCGTACCGAATACGATATAATAGCTATTTAAGAGCTAGGGCTAAACCCCTTTATAAAGGGTCTAAAAGCCCTAAGCAGGGCCTTATACCTCCTAATTTAGGGAGGTGGCAGGGCCCTGCTTTATATCTATAAACGATATCCCCTTAGTATATAGATATAATAGGCCTACCAGGACTCCTATACGGTTACTTTCGGCGTAGGCGACTAAGCTATCACGATCTAGTTAATCTACTCTAAGAATTACTAATCCGCCTTTACCCCGTGGTATACCCCTCTAATTATAGACCTTATAGGGATACCCCCCCGGGGCCGCTATATCCTCCTCGGAGACTTTAACCTCTATTATCCCCTTTAGGCTAGCTACCCTAGATTCTATCCTAGGTCTAGCACCCTCCTAAAACTAACTACTCGCTAAAACCTTAACCTTATTACCCCCCCTAAAATAACTACCTAGTATAGGCTAGGCCGGCGGCTAAGTATTATCGACCTTATCTAGGTATTATAGGGGCTCCGCTATAACTATAATAGTATAAATACCAAGGTTATCGGATTAAACCACCTCTCCTAAATCGTTACTATCTACCTTAATAAGGACCGCCCCGCTAATATAGCCCCGCTATAGCCCCTTAACCCCTTACGCTAAGTCTAAAAGGAATTCGACCCCTCCCTCGCCTACTAGGCAGCCCCCGGGATCCTTATATATCCAGGCCCCCTTATAATACCCTACGATATTAATAAGGCCCTCGACTAGCTAACCCAGGACCTTACTACCGTTACTAACTAGATAGCCTTATAATACCGAACCGGCCCCCCTAGCCGCCCGCCTTATTTATAATAGACTAATAAACTAACGTCCTTAACCTAAGAAGCGCGTAGACTATATAGGCGGTATATAGCGAGGAAATCACGGAATAGATAGGAAGAGTATAGGGAAGCCGAGCTCCGCCACGATAAAGCTATAGCGGTAATAAAAAGGCAGCACTAGCGCTACCTCCTTTACTTAACCTAAATAAATAATAGGCTCCTTTAAAGGCTTTAGAAATAGGCTCGGACTAAGGGATACTAACTACCCGGACCCCCTATTATACCACCGCTACGCTAAGATTATAGTAACCTAGCGACCTCCTATAATAAGAAGGCGGATATCCTATACGCTAAGTTTTCCCCCCCCCGGAGACTTAGATCCTAGGCCCCTAGCATAAGAGTACCCCTTTAGATAGGATATAAACCGGAGCGTTATTATAGCGGATATCTAAGGCCGCCTCCGCTAGACTAAGTTATAAGCCGCTCCCGGCCCGGACGGCTTCCTAGCAGGCCTCCTAAAGGCCTATAGCCCGGCCTTATACTAGATCCTAGCCATAATCCTCTTAGCCTACCTAACCCTAAGCTACTTCCCGCGCTACTATTATACCGCTATTATTATAATTATCTAAAAGGAGGGCCGCCTATAAAGCGACTACGAGATAGCTAAAAGCTAAAGGCCGATCTCCCTCCTTAACACGATTAGAAAGCTACTTAAGGGTCTTATAGCGGACCGCTTTATAGCTATAGCGGAAAAACACCGACTACTCCTTAGCGGCTAAATAGGAAACCGACCGGGGCGTAGTATAAAGGTAGCCGTATAGCGCGCGATAAAGGCTATTAAAGCCGCCTAAGCCCTTAGCGGTGCCCCCGCGATACTCTAGCTAGATATATATAGGGCCTTTGAGACTATCCCTTATATTAGACTCCTTAAGTCCCTTAAATATAAGGGGTTCCTAGACTAGGCCGTCTAGCTAACTAGCAGCTTCCTTTAAGACTAAATAGTCTACCTTCTCTTTAACGGCTAGGCGGTAGCCCCGCGGCCCCTTTATACTAGTATACTATAAGGGTCCCCGGTCTCCTTAATCCTTTTTATCCTATATATATCCACTCTATATAAAGAACTTAAATACGCCGTAAAGACTACTATAATTAGCTTTACTAATAACACGAATATTATTACCTTTAATCGTATAGAGGCCTAGACACGGCACCGCCTTACCTCCGCTTAGCGAATATATAAGGCTTAGTCCTAGGTAAGTAGCCTCTAATTTAAGCCCTTAAAATATATATTTATACCCTTCGCGAAGTTTTATTCCCCGCCCTTATCGCCTCTTTACCTCGGCACTATACCGGTACCCCCCTTAATAGAGGCTAGGTTCCTCGGGGTATAGCTAGACCGGAAACTTAACTTCTTATAGTATAAGAAGGAGATCTAGAGTAAACTAAAGATATAGAACTACGCCCTAACCCGGCTCGCCGCGGTAGCCTAGGGCTACTACTTTACCGACGCCTAACGCCTTTATATTACTATAATCTGCCTAGCTATCTTATACTATACCCCTACCTTCTATTAAATCACTAATAGGCCCCGCTATGGCCTCGCTATAGCCCTTAGCTTAGCCTAAAATAAGTACCTTAGGACTATTATAGGAGCCTATAAGGCCACGCCGATCCGGATCCTAGAAAAAGAGACGTATATCCCCCCCCCTTAACCTATATCTTACCCGCCTTATAGCTAAGAGAGCTCTTAATTACTAAAACGCCGGAACTAAGGGGCTTATCCTAGCTAGCACCTAGGCCACCGCGAAAGTATTAGCGGCACTAAGGCATAGCTATACTACCTAGTAAGTACTCGCCTAGCCTACCTAATCCTCTACCGCCTAAAATTAAATAAATAATAATAACCCGGATATCGCCCTTTAGGAAGAATAGAAGAGAAGGTAAAGGGACTCGAGGTCTACACGGAACCCGACCTACGCTATAGCGGTACTAAACTAAAACCCCTAAAAAAAGACCTTTAGAGATATATAGGCTTTCTAAAGCCATAGAGCTCCGTCCTTATTTAAATCCGATCTAAGAAACTTAGCGTTAAAGCCTTCCTCTTTAAAGCGAGGGTTCCTGGCTTCGCTACCGCCTAGTGCCCCTATAGGGACGGAGGGGCTAAGATAGCCGAATATATTATCCTATAGTACTAAAACACTATTTTAAAGTCGCGGTAAGACCTCCACGGCGCTATAAGGAGACCGATCTTAACTAAAAAAGACCTATTTAATATACTAAACCAGTCTAAAAAGGCTAAAGTAATCGTGAAATAGTTCCTATATCTTAGCCGCCTAAATAACTTCTATTTTACCCTAAAGGTTATAAGGAACTACGTATTAAAGGTCCCGTAGCGGGACTACCCCGGTATAGAGTATACGGAATAAAGATAGCACCTAACTAAGACTTTCGTATTTATTCTAAGGCCCTATAAGCTAAAGCCCCGATAATACTAAAGGGGCATACTATAACGGTATCTACCCTTTAATTAGCCTTAGTATCGCCCTTATCTTCCTCTATATACTCGCTATTAAAAGCATTATCGCTATTAGCGTTACACTTATATCCCTATCCTACTATATTAGCACTACTATACCGTAAAAAGACCGCTAAGAGACCGCTAGGAGACTTATAGCCACCTTTAAGAGGATAGTAATTATTCCCTTTAACCTATTTAGATAACGTTCTAGATTAGTTAACGTTATATCTCCGCTATAATAGCGGCTAGCGGGGTAAGCACGCCTAGCGGCGCGCTTAAAGGAAGCCACCGCCGCTATAACCCGACTATAAACCTACCTAAAGTTAGCGCGGTATAGTATCGGCACCCCTAGGGACACGACTTATAACCGCGCCGTCCCTACCCTTATTAATACCCGCTATAAGCTCCCGGTAATATTCTAAGACACGTTACTAATACTTTAAAGCTATAGCCGGGACCTACTAGCTATTAAAACCCTATTACCACCACCCTGGCACCACTAAGATACTACCACGGGAATAACTTATATCCTTATAAGTTCGACGACTATTAGTATACTAATAGTATACCGCTCCTTTTCTAATAGTATTAGCGTATACTTAGATATCCTTTAGCTTTTTACCTCCGAGCCGCTTAGTGTATCTAAGATATCTACTTATAGTCAGAAACGGCCGCTTACCGGTATTATACCGGCACCCTAAGGGCGCCCCTAGGAATACCTATAGCAGAACTCGTATAACGCTAGCCTCGTAGGAATAAGCATTATTCTTCTTCTTAGGCTACTTCTTCCTAGGAGGTATCTTAGAAATAGTTAGTACTAGACCCGTAATTAACACGCACCCCCTACGGCACCCCTTTACTTATAGTAGCGGTTCTTTTATTATTCGATCTAACCGTTATTATTATATAATTAACTATAGCCTATCCTATTAGCCCGCTCTAAAACCCACTAGCCTCGCGCCTACGCTACCACTTATAATTTAATAATATTAAAACGACCCTATATCTTTATAAACCGCTAAACACGTATTATTAGTAACTATAGTATAAAGCCGGGCATAGAGATAGGAATAAAGGGGCGGGCGGCTTATAGGCAAACCTATAATATCGCTATAAAAGGGTTAAAGGAGGAAAAAATAAGAAGAAGGGCGGAGGCCCTTAAAATTTTTAATTAACCTAATTATAGTTATAAAAGGCTACCGAATTCGGTAGGTATATATAATAAAGGCAGGAGTGCCTGCTAAACCCCCCGCCTAAAGGGAAGGTATAAATAAAGCCGGCCACCCCGATATAGAGAGAGTCCCCGGTAAACGGGACCGCTATAGCCTTCTTTCGGCTCCCTATATAGTATACCGCACCTAAGGCTAACCTAAATCCCTAGCCTACTACTTTCCCGTTAGCCACTAGACTAAAGGTATAATCCAGATACGTATTAAGCTACTACCAGGACCCCCGCGGCCCCGATACGGCACTAACCCTAATAAGGAGAGTATAGGGGTTTTTCTACCTATACGGGTTTTCCCCCCTATAACCAGCTAAGAAGGACCGTATAGCCTAAGCCGGGCTCCTAGACTAGATTAGCTAGGATAGCGGAGTAAGAGAATAATAATAATAATAATAATAATAATAATAAT
>NW_027263534.1:1085830-1092446 GCF_042370955.1 Sodiomyces alcalophilus JCM 7366 | reverse complement strand
TATTATTATTATTATTATTCTCTTACTCCGCTATCCTAGCTAATCTAATCTAGGAGCCCGGGTTAGGCTATACGGTCCTTCTTAGCTAGTTATAAGGGGGAAAAACCTATACGGGTAGAAAAACCCTTATACTCTCCTTATTAGGGTTAGTACCGCGTCGGGGCCTTAGGGGTCCCGGTAGTAACTTAATACGTATCTGGATTATACCTTTAGTCTAGTAGCTAACAGGAAAGTAATAGGCTAGGGATCTGGGTTAGCCTAGGGTACGGTATACTTATACAGGGAGCCGAAAGAGGGCCGTAGCGGTCCTGTCTACCGTGGAGTCTCCCTATATCGGGGTGGCCGTCTTTATTTACACCTTCCTTTTAGGCGGGGGGTTTAGTAGGCGCTCCTGCCTATATTATATATGCCTACCGAATTCGGTAATCTTCTATAATTATAATTAGGTTAATTAAAAATTTTAAGGGCCTCCGCCCTTCTTTTTGTTTTTCCTCCTTTAACCCTCTTATTATAATATTATAGGTTACCCACGGGTCGCCCGCCCCTTTATTCCTATCTCCGCGCCCGGCTCTATACCGTAGTTACTAATAATACGTATCTAAAGATATAGGGTCTTTAATATTATTAAATTATAAATGGTAGCGCGGGCGGGAGGCTAGTAGTTTTAGAGCGGGCTAATAGGATAGGCTATAGTTAATTATATAATAATAATAACGATTAGATTAAATAATAAAAGAACCGTTATTATAAGTAAAGGGGTGCCGTGGGGGTTACGCGTCGGTTATGGGTCCGGTGCTAACTATCTTTAAGATGCCTCCTAAGAAGAAATAACCTAAGAAGAAGAATAATACTTATTATTATAAGGCTAGCGCTATACGAGTTCTGCTATAGGTATTCCTGGGGGCGCCCTTAGGGTGCCGGTATAATACCGGTTAATAGCCGTTTCTGACTATAAGTAGATATCTTAGGTACGCTAAACGGCTCGGAGGTAAAAAGCCAGAGGATATAAAAGTATACGCTAATACTATTAGAAAAGGAGCGGTATACTATTAGTATACTAATAGTCGTTAAACTTATAAGGATATAAGTTATTTCCGTGGTAATATCTTAGTAGTGCCGGAGCGGTGGTAATAGGGTTCTAATAGCTAGTAGGTTCCGGCTATAGCTTTAAAGTATTAGTAGCGTGTCCTAGAATATTACCGGGAGCTTATAGCGGCTATTAATAAGGGTAGAGATAGTGCGGTTATAAGTCGTGTCCTTAGGGGTGCCGCTACTATACCGCGCTAACTTTAGGTAGGCTTATAGTCGGCTTATAGCGGCGGTGGCTTCCTTTAAGCGCGCCGCTAGGTATACTCGCCCCGCTAATCGCCGCTATAACGGGGATATAATATTAGCTAGTCTAGAATATTATCTAAATAGGCTAAAGGGAATAATCACTATCCTATTAAAGGTAGCTATAAGTCTTTTAGCGGTCTTTTAGTGGTTTTATTATAGTATAGTGGTGCTAATATAGCGGGATAGGGATATAAGTATAACGCCGATAATAATAGTGTTTCTAATAGCTAGTATAAGGAGGAAGATAATACTAAGGCTAATTAAAGGGTAAATACCGTTATAATACGCCCCTCTAATACTATTAGGGCCCCGGCTTATAAGGCCCTAGAATAAATACGAAAGTCTTAGTTAGGTGCTATCTTTATTCTATATACTCTATACCGGGGTGGTCCCGCTATAGGACCTTTAACGCGTAGTTTTTTATAATCTCTATAGTAAGATAAAAGTTATTTAGGCGGCTAAGATATAGTAACCACTTCGCGATTATTTTAGCCTTTTTAGGGTGGTTTAATACGTTAAATAGGTTACCTTTAGTTAAGATCGGTCTCCTTATAGCGCCGTAAAGGTCCCGCCGCGGCTTTAGAGTAGTATTCTGGTATTATAGGATAATATATTTAGCTATCTTAGCCCCTTTATCCCTATAAAGGCACTAAGCGGAGGCGAAGCCAGGGACTCTTACTTTAAAGAGGAAGGCTCTAAGGCTAAGTTTCTTAGATCGGATTTAGGTAAGGATAAAGCTTTACGGCTTTAAAAGGCCTATATATCTTTAAAGGTCTTTTTTCCGGGGGTTTCGGTCCGGTACCGCCACGGCATAGGTCGGGTTCCGTGTAGGCCCCGAGTCCCTTTACCTTCTTTTTTATTCTTCTTAAAGGGCAGCGTCTAGGTTATTATTATTTATTTAATTTTAGGTAATAAAGGATTAGGCGGGCTAGGCGAGTATTTACTAGGTAGTATAGCGATACCTTAGTGCTATTAGTACTCTTATAGCGGCCTAGGTATTAACTAAGATAAGCCTTTTAGTTCCGGCGTTTTAGTAATTAAAAGCTCTCTTAGCTATAAGGCGGGTAAGATATAGGTCGAGGGGGGGGATATACGTCTTTTTTTCTAGGATCCGGATCGGTATAGCCTTATAGGCTCCTATAATAGTCCTAAGGTATTTATTCTAGGCTAAGCTAAGGGCTATAGTAAGGCCGCGGCGGGGCCTAGTAATAATTTAATAAAAGGTAAAGGCGTAGTAGGAGATAGCTAGGCGGATTATAGTAATATAAAGATATTAGGCGTTAGCGAAGCTATAGCCCTAGGCTACTATAGCGAGCCGGGTTAGGGTATAGTTCTATATCTTTAGTTTACTCTAGATCTCCTTCCTATACCGTAAAAAGTTAAGTTTCCGGTTTAGCTATACCCCGAGGAACCTAGCCTCCGTTAAGGGGGGTAACGGTATAATACCGAGGTAAAGAGGCGATAAGGGTAAGGAATAAGACTTCGCGAAGGGTATAAATACGTATTTTAAGGGCTTAAATTAAAGGCTATTTACCTAGGACTAGGCCTTATATATTTACTAGGCGGAGGTAAAGCGGTGCCGCGTCTAGGCCTCTATATAGCTAAAGGTAATAATATTTATATTATTAGTAAAGCCGATTATAGTGGTCTTTATAGCGTGTTTAAGCTTTTTATATAGAGTAGATATATATAGAATAAAGAGGATTAAGGAGACTAGGGACCCTTATAGTATACCGGCGCGGAGGGGCTATAGGGTTACTACCTAGCCGTTAAAAAGAAGGTAGATTATCCGGTCTTAAAGGAAGCTACTAGTTAGCTAGACGGCTTAGTCTAGGAACCCCTTATATTTAAGGGACTTAAGGAGTCTAATATAGGGGATAGTATTAAAGGCCCCGCGTATATCTAGCTAAAGTATCGCGGGGGCACCGCTAAGGGCCTAGGCGGCTTTAATAGCCTTTATCGCGCGCTATATAGCTATCTTTATACTACGCCCTAGCCGGTTACTTATTTAGCCGCTAAGGAGTAGTCGGTGTTCTTCCGCTATAGCCACGAAGCGGTCTACTATAATACCTTTAAGTAGCTTTCTAATCGTGTTAAGGAGGGAGATCGGCCTTTAGCCTCTAGCTATCTCGTAGTTACTTTATAAGCGGCCCTCCTTTTAAATAATTATAATAATAGCGGTATAATAGTAGCGCGGGAAATAGCTTAGGGTTAGGCAGGCTAAAAGGATTATAGCTAGGATCTAGTATAGGGTCGGGCTATAAGCCTTTAGGAGGCCTACTAGGAAGCTATCCGGACCGGGAGCGGCCTATAACTTAGTCCGGCGGAGGCGGCCTTAGATATCCGCTATAGTAATACTCTGGTCTATATCCTATCTAAAGGGGTACTCTTATCCTAGGGGTCTAGGATCTAAGTCTTTAGGGGGGGGAAAAAACTTAGCGTATAGGATATCCGCCTTCTTATTATAGGAGGTTACTAAGTCGCTATAATCTTAGCGTAGCGGTGGTATAGTAAGGGGTCCGGGTAGTTAGTAACCCTTAGTCCGAGCCTATTTCTAAAGCCTTTAGAGGAGCCTATTATTTACTTAGGTTAAGTAAAGGAGGTGGTATTAGTATTACCTTTTCGTTACCGCTATAGCTTTATCACGGCGGTACTTAGCTTCTCTATACTCTTCCTATCTATTCCGTGATTTCCTCGCTATATACCGCTTATATAGTCTACGCGCTTCTTAGGTTAGGGTTATTAGTTTATTAGTCTACCACGGATAAGGCGGGCGGCTAGGGGGGCCGGTTCGGCGTCGCGGGGCCGTTTAGTTAGTAATAGTAGTAAGGTCCTAGGTTAGCTAGTTAAGGGCCTTATTAATATCGTAGGGCGTTATAAGGGGGCCTGGATATATAAGGATCCCGGGGGCTACCTAGTAAGCGAGGGAAGGGTCGAATTCCTTCTAGACCTAGTATAGGTGGTTAGGGGGCCGTTACGGGGCCGTGTAAGCAGGGCGGTCCTTATTAAGGTGGATAGTTACGATTTAGAAGAGGTAGTCTAATCTAATAACCTTAGTGTCTATATTATCATAGTCGTAGCGGAGCCCCTATAATACCTAGATAAGGTCGATAGTGCTTAGCCGCTAGCCTAGCCTATACTAAGTGGTTATTCCGGGGGGGGTAATAAGGTCGAGGTTTTAGCGAGTAGTTAGTTCTAGGAGGGTATTAGACTTAGGATAGAATTTAGGGTAACTAGCCTAAAGGGGATAGTAGAGGTTAAAGTCTCTAAGAAGGATATAGCGGCCCCGGGGGGGTATCCTTATAAGGTCTATAGTTAAAGGGGTATACTATAGGGTAAAGGCGGATTAGTAATTCTTAGAATAGATTAACTAGATTATAATAGCTTAATCGCCTACACCGAAAGTGACTATATAGGAGTCCTAGTAGGCCCGTTATATCTATATACTAGGGGGATATTGTTTATAGATATAAAGCAGGGCCCTACTACCTCCTTAGATTAGGAGGTATAGGGCCCTGCTTAGGGCTTTTAGACCCTTTATAAAGGGGTTAAGCCCTAGCTCTTAGATAGCTATTATATCGTATTCGGTGCGGGCCTATAACAGGAGCTTAGCCCGGGCCTATTTAGCTCTTATATTCTAAGATAGGATATAAAGCTTTATTAGTAGGAGGGTGGGTTCGGGGTCGGGTTAGCCTAGGTAGCTCCCTAGGTATCGCGTATTAGGGGCGGGTTAGTCCCGCGGGGAACTAGGAATAGTTCTAAGGGTCTAAAGGCCGGGGGGTATTCACGGGGTCGCTTTAGTAAGCGGCCGGGGCTATAATAAGCAGGGGCGGTCTATAATAAGGCGGGGGATAGTATAGGCGAGGGCTAGTATATATAGGGTCGCTAGTATACCGCTTCGGTTTATCTTAAGATATCGAACTCTCTTACTTAGTACTTATATACTTCCTAGGCTTTTATAGCCTCCTATTTCCTAACTTAGTAGGTATTATTAAAAGCTTTATGGTTTTTATTATAGGCGGCGTACCTCCGGGTAGCCTTTAGGGCCGCCGCTAAGTAGTTCTTAAACCCGTTTTAGTAGGTAGACTTAGGCTTAGCGTAATAACGGCACTACTTCTCTGCCTTTAGGTACTAGGCGGCCCTATACCCGAATTATAGGTAGGTATAGTATTATAGGAGGTTTATATTAGGGTTATAGGGCTTATATAAGAAGCTACCTCCTTTAAAAAGGAGACTATTCTATATAAGGCTTTTTATACCCTCTAGCATAGTGGCCTTAATAAGTAGTATCGCTACCTTGCCGGTGCCGTACTTAAGGAGCCGGGTCCTTATTCGGTATATTTTTATATCGGGATTAGTGGTTTATAGGGTTTAGAGGAGCTTATTTTCGGAGAGAAGGCTTAGGATTAAGTAAAGGATATATTTCGCTAAGATTAGGTAGGTTTAGGTAGATATTTTAGCTTTAGCGCTAAAGGCCTATTCGACTTAATAGTTAGCGAAGGTAGACTATTATTATACCCCCTTAATAAAAATTAGGTAGATATCCTTATTAAGAAGGCGCTATACCGCTATAATATCGGAGCGGCTAATAGCCGTGTTTACTACTTAGATAATCTTTTTTAGTAACCGGGCTAAGAGTGCTTAGTCGGGTTAATCTCCGTGTTTAATACTTAGTTTTTTATAATATCTAGCTAGGATTACTTTAGGGGGGGCTAGGTCCTAGGGGGGAGCCGTGGCGGGCGGTGCTATAGCTATAATAGCCTAGGTTAGCTTTATATTATTCCGAAGCTCCTCTTTAATTACGCTTTATATAATAGCATAAAAGTATATAATCGGTATCGTTATAGCACTCTGGCTATTAAGGCAGCGTAGCTTAATAAGCTTTTTTACTAGCTTTATAACCTAGTTAATCGTGTTCCTATTAGTTAGTAGACTTTAGATTAATGCCTTAACTTATTGGATTTTTATTTTAGGGGCCCGTGTTACCCCCGTATCGGTCTTAGTTTAGTTATATACGGGAATATCCTGATTCGGGCGGTAGGAGTCGAGTAATAGTTATTATCGGCGGGGGCGGTTTAAAGATTTTTTAGGCGGTAGGCTAGTCGCTACCACCCCTTTTATCGTATCCGCCCCCGCGTCCACGCTATAGCTTTTACTCGGTGCTATTACGGCGTAAAGAGGGGAGTTAGATTCCTTCTCTAAGTGGTTTTATCGTTTTTACTCGTGTTACGCGGCGGTAATAGCCTAATTCGTTCTTCCGCCTATCTTATAAAAAAAAATA
>NW_027263534.1:1078755-1085730 GCF_042370955.1 Sodiomyces alcalophilus JCM 7366 | reverse complement strand
AATAATAATAATAATAATAATAATAATAATAATAATAATAATAATAATAATAATAATAATAATAATAATAATAATAATAATAATAATAATAATAATAATAATAATAATAATAATAATAATAATAATAATAATAATAATAATAATAATAATAATAATAATAATAATAATAATAATAATAATAATATTATTATTATTATTCTCTTACTCCGCTATCCTAGCTAATCTAATCTAGGAGCCCGGCTTAGGCTATACAGTCCTTCTTAGCTAGTTATAGGGGGGAAAAACCTATACGGGTAGAAAAACCCCTATACTCTCCTTATTAGGGTTAGTACCGCGTCGGGGCCTTAGGGGTCCCGGTAGTAACTTAATACGTATCTGGATTATACCTTTAGTCTAGTAGCTAACGGGAAAGTAGTAGGCTAGGGATCTAGGTTAGCCTAGGGTGCGGTATACTTATATAGGGAGCCGAAAGAGGGCCATAGCGGTCCTGTCTACTATAGAGTCTCCCTATATCGGGGTGGCCGTCTTTATTTATACCTTCCCTTTAGGCGGGGGGTTTAGTAGGCGCTCCTGCCTATATTATATATACTTACCGAATTCGGTAGTCTTCTATAACTATAATTAGGTTAATTAAAAATTTTAAGGGCCTCCGCCCTTCTTTTTATTTTTCCTCCTTTAACCCTTTTATTATAATATTATAGGTTACCTACGGGTCGCCCGCCCCTTTATTCCTATCTCCGCGCCCGGCTTTATACCGTAGTTACTAATAATACGTATCTAAAGATATAGGGTCTTTAATATTATTAAATTATAAGTAATAGCGTGGGCGGGAGGCTAATGGTTTTAGAGCGGGCTAATAGGATAGGCTATAGTTAATTATATAATAATAATAACGATTAGATTAAATAATAAAAGAACCGTTACTATAAGTAAAGGGGTGCTATAGGGGTTACGCGTCGGTTACGGGTCTAGTACTAACTATCTTTAAGATGCCTCCTAAGAAGAAATAACCTAAGAAAAAGAATAATACTTATTATTATAAGGCTAGCGCTATACGAGTTCTACTATAGGTATTCCTAGAGGCGCCCTTAGGGTGCCGGTATAATACCGGTTAATAGCCGTTTCTGACTATAAGTAGATATCTTAGGTACGCTAAACGGCTCGGAGGTAAAAAGCTAAAGGATATAAAAGTATACGCTAATACTATTAGAAAAGGAGCGGTATACTATTAGTATACTAATAGTCGTTAAACTTATAAGGATATAAGTTATTTCCGTGGTAATATCTTAATAGTGCCGGAGCGGTGGTAATAGGGTTCTAATAGCTAGTAGGTTCCGGCTATAGCTTTAAAGTATTAGTAGCGTGTCCTAGAATATTACCGGGAGCTTATAGCGGCTATTAATAAAGGTAAAGATAATACGGTTATAAGTCGTGTCCCTAGGGGTGCCGCTACTATACCGCGCTAACTTTAGGTAGGCTTATAGTCGGCTTATAACGGCGGTGGCTTCCTTTAAGCGCGCCGCTAGGTATACTCGCCCCGCTAATCGCCGCTATAGCGGGGATATAATATTAGCTAGTCTAGAATATTATCTAAATAGGCTAAAGGGAATAATTACTATCCTATTAAAGGTAGCTATAAGTCTCTTAGCGGTCTCTTAGTGGTTTTATTATAGTATAGTAGTACTAATATAGCGGGATAGGGATATAAGTATAACGCCGATAATAATAGTATTTCTAATAGCTAGTATAAGGAGGAAGATAATACTAAGGCTAATTAAAGGGTAAATACCGTTATAATACGCCCCTTTAATACTATTAGGGCCCCGGCTTATAAGGCCCTAGAATAAATACGAAAATCTTAGTTAGGTACTATCTTTATTCTATATACTCTATACCAGGGTAGTCCCGTTATAGGACCTTTAACGCATAGTTCCTTATAATCTCTATAATAAAATAAAAGTTATTTAGGCGGCTAAGATATAATAACCACTTCGCGATTATTTTAGCCTTTTTAGGATGGTTTAATACGTTAAATAGGTTACCTCTAGTTAAGATCGGTCTCCTTATAGCGCCATAAAGGTCCCGCCGCGGCTTTAGAGTAGTATTCTAGTA
The DNA here is from genome assembly GCF_042370955.1 of Sodiomyces alcalophilus JCM 7366. NCBI lineage: Eukaryota > Fungi > Ascomycota > Sordariomycetes > Glomerellales > Plectosphaerellaceae > Sodiomyces > Sodiomyces alcalophilus. Next base: position 1,083,618 of record NW_027263534.1, on the reverse strand, counting down.
TTATAGGATAATATATTTAGCTATCTTAGCCCCTTTATCCCTATAAGGGCACTAGGCGGAGGCAAAGCCAGGGACTCTTACTTTAAAAAGGAAGGCTCTAAGGCTAAGTTTCTTAGATCGGATTTAGGTAAGGATAGAGCTTTACGGCTTTAAAAGGCCTATATATCTTTAAAGGTCTTTTTTCCGGGGGTTTCGGTCCGGTACCGCCACGGTATAAGTCGGGTTCCGTGTAGGCCCCGAGTCCCTTTACCTTCTTTTGTATTCTTCCTAAAGGGCAGCGTCTAGGTTATTATTATTTATTTAATTTTAGGTAGTAAAGGATTAGGCGGGCTAGGCAAGTATTTACTAGGTAGTATAGCGATACCTTAATGCTACTAGTACTCTTATAGCGGCCTAGGTATTAGCTAGGATAAGCCTTTTAGTTCCGGCGTTTTAGTAATTAAAAGCTCTCTTAGTTATAAGGCGGGTAAGATATAGGTTAAGGGGGGGGATATACGTCTTTTTTTCTAGGATCCGGATCGGTATAGCCTTATAGGCTCCTATAATAGTCCTAAGGCACTTATTCTAGGCTAGGCTAAGGGCTATAATAAGGCCGCGGCGGGGCCTAGTAATAATTTAATAAAAGGTAAAGGCGTAGTAGGAGATAGCTAGGCGGATTATAGTAATATAAAGATATTAGGCGTTAGCGAAGCTATAGCCCTAGGCTACTATAGTAAGCCGGGTTAGGGTATAGTTCTATATCTTTAATTTACTCTAGATCTCCTTCCTATACCGTAAAAAGTTAAGTTTCCGGTTTAGCTATACCCTGAGGAACCTAGCCTCCGTTAAGGGGGGTAACGGTATAATACCGAGGTAAAAAGGCGATAAGGGTAAGGAATAAGACTTCGCGAAGGGTATAAATACGTATTTTAAGGGCTTAAATTAAAGGCTATTTACCTAGGACTAGGCCTTATATATTTACTAGGCGGAGGTAAGGCGGTGCCGTGTCTAGGCCTCTATATAGCTAAAGGTAATAATATTTATATTATCGGTAAAGCCGATTATAGTGGTCTTTACGGCGTGTTTAAGCTTTTTATATAGAGTAGATATATATAGAATAAAGAGGATTAAGGAGACCGGGGACCCTTATAGTATACCGGCGTAGAGGGGCTATAGGGTTACTGCCTAGCCGTCGAAAAGAAGGTAGACTATCCGGTCTTAAAGGAAGCTACTAGTTAGCTAGACGGCCTAGTCTAGGAACCCCTTATATTTAAGGGACTTAAGGAGTCTAATATAGGGGATAGTATTAAAGGCCCCGCGTATATCTAGCTAAAGTATCGCGGGGGTACCGCTAAGGGCCTAGGCGGCTTTAATAGCCTTTATCGCGCGCTATATAGCTATCTCTATACTACGCCCTAGCCGGTTACTTATTTAGCCGCTAAGGAGTAGTCGGTGTTTTTCCGCTATAGCCATAAAGCGGTCTACTATAATACCTTTAAGTAGCTTTCTAATCGTGTTAAGGAGGGAGATCGGCCTTTAGCCTTTAGCTATCTCGTAGTCACTTTATAGGCGGCCCTCCTTTTAGATAATTATAATAGTGGCGGTATAGTAGTAGCGCGGGAAGTAGCTTAGGGTTAGGCAGGCTAAGAGGATTATAGCTAGGATCTAGTATAGGGTCGGGCTATAGGCCTTTAGGAGGCCTACTAGGAAGCTATCCGGACCGGGAGCGGCCTATAACTTAGTCCGGCGGAGGCGGCCTTAGATATCCGCTACGGTAATACTCCGGTTTATATCCTATCTAGAGGGGTACTCTTATCCTAGGGGTCTAGGATCTAAGTCTTTAGGGGGGGGAAAAAACTTAGCGTATAGGATATCCGCCTTTTTATTATAGGAGGTTACTAAGTCGTTATAGTCTTAGCGTAGCGGTGGTATAGTAAGGGGTCCGGGTAGTTAGTAACCCTTAGTCTAAGCCTATTTTTAAAGCCTTTAGAGGAGCCTATTATTTACTTAGGTTAAGTAAAGGAGGTGGTATTAGTATTACCTTTTCGTTACCGCTATAGCTTTATCACGGCGGTGCTTAGCTTCTTTATACTCTTCCTATCTATTCCGCGATTTCCTCGCTATATACCGTTTATATAGTCTACGCGCTTTTTAGGTTAGGGTTATTAGTTTATTAGTCTATTATAGATAAGGCGGGTAGCCGGGGGGGCCGGTTCGGCGTCGCGGGGCCGTTTAATTAGTAATAGTAGTAAGGTCCTAGGTTAGTTAGTTAAGGGCCTTATTAATATCGTAGGGCGTTATAAGGGGGCCCGGATATATAAGGATCCCGGGGGCTACCTAATAGGCGAGGGAGGGGTCGAATTCCTTTTAGACCTAGTATAAGTAGTCGGGGGGCCGTTACGGGGCCGTATTAGTAGGGCGGTCCTTATTAAGGTGGATAGTTATAATTTAAGAGAGGTAGTCTAATCCGATAACCTTAGTATCTATATTATTATAGTTATAGCGGAGCCCCTATAATACCTAGATAAGGTCGATAATGCTTAGCCGCTAGCCTAGCCTATACTAGGTGGTTATTCCGGGGGGGGTAATAAGGTTAAGGTTTTAGCGAGTAGTTAGTTCTAGGAGGGTACTAGACTTAGGATAGAATCTAGGGTAACTAGCCTAAAGGGGATAGTAAAGGTTAAAGTCTCTAAGAAGGATATAACGGCCCCGGGGGGGTATCCTTATAAGGTCCGTGGTTAAAGGGGTATACTATAGGGTAAAGGCGGATTAGTAATTCTTAGAATAGATTAACTAGATTATAATAGCTTAATCGCCTACACCGAAAATAACTATATAGGAGTCCTAGTAGGCCCGTTATATCTATATACTAGGGGGATATTATTTATAGATATAGAGTAGGGCCCTACTACCTCCTTAGATTAGGAGGTATAAGGCCCTGCTTAGGGCTTTTAGACCCTTTATAAAGGGGTTAAGCCCTGGCTCTTAGATAGCTATTATATTATATTCGGTGCGGGCCTATAACAGGAGCTTAGCCCGGGCCTATTTAGCTTTTATATTCTAAGATAGGATATAGAGCTTTATTAGTAGGAGGGTGGGTTCGGGGTCGGGTTAGCCTAGGTGGCTCCCTAGGTATCGCGTATTAGGGGCGGGTTAGTCCCGCGGGGAACTAGGAATAATTCTAAGGGTCTAAAGGCCGGGGGGTATTTACGGGGTCGCTTTAGTAGGCGGCCGGGGCTATAATAAGTAGGGGCGGTCTATAATAGGGCGGGGGATAGTATAGGCGAGGGCTAGTATATATAGGGTCGCTAGTATACCGCTTCGGTTTATCTTAAGATATCGAACTCTTTTACTTAGTATTTATATACTTCCCGGGCTTTTATAGCCTCCTATTTCCTAACTTAGTAGGCGTTATTAAAAGCTTTATGGTTTTTATTATAGGCGGCGTACCTCCGGGTAGCCTTTAGGGCCGCCGCTAGGCAGTTCTTAAACCCGTTTTAATAGGTAGACTTAGGCTTAGCGTAGTAACGGTATTACTTCTCTGCCTTTAGGTACTAGGCGGCCTTATACCCGAATTATAGGTAGGTATAGTATTATAAGAGGTTTATATTAGGGTTATAGGGCTTATATAAGAAGCTACCTCCTTTAAAAAGGAGACTATTCTATATAAGGCTTTTTATACCCTCCGGCGTAGTGGCCTTAATAAGTAGTATCGCTACCTTACCGGTGCCGTACTTAGGGAGCCGGGTCCTTATTCGGTATATTTTCGTATCGGGATTAATGGTTTATAGGGTCTAGAGGAGCTTATTTTCGGAGAGAAGGCTTAGGATCGAGTAAGGGATATATTTCGCTAAGACTAGGTAGGTTCGGGTAGATATTTTAGCTCCGGCGCTAAAGGCCTATTCGACTTAGTGGTTAGCGAAGGTAGACTATTATTACGCCCCCTTAATAAAAGTTAGGTAGATATCCTTATTAGGAAGGCGCCGTGCCGCTATAATATCGGAGCGGCTAATAGCCGTGTTTATTACTTAGATAATCTTTTTTAGTAACCGGGCTAAAAGTGCTTAGTCGGGTTAATCTCCGTGTTTAATACTTAGTTTTTTATAGTATCTAGCTAGGATTACTTTAGGGGGGGCTAGGTCCTAGGGGGGAGCCGTGGCGGGCGGTGCTATAGCTATAATAGCCTAGGTTAGCTTTATGCTATTCCGAAGCTCCTCTTTAATTACGCTTTATATAATAGTATAAAGGTATATAATCGGTATCGTTATAGCACTCTGGCTATTAAGGCAGCGTAGCTTAATAAGCTCTTTTACTAGCTTTATAACCTAGTTAATCGTGTTCCTATTAGTTAGTAGACTTTAGATTAATGCCTTAACTTATTGGATTTTTATTTTAGGGGCCCGCGTTACCCCCGTATCGGTCTTAGTTCGGTTATATACGGGAATATCCTAATTCGGGTAGTAAGAGTCGAGTAATAGTCGCTATCGGCGGGGGCGGTTTAAAGATTTTTTAGGCGGTAAGCTAGTCGCCACCACCCCTTTTATCGTATCCGCCCCCGCGTCCACGCTATAGCTTTTACTCGGTGCTATTACGGCGTAAAGAGGGGAGTTAGATTCCTTCTCTAAGTGGTTTTATCGTTTTTACTCGTGTTACGCGGCGGTAATAGCCTAATTCGTTCTTCCGCCTATCTTATTCGAAAAAATCCTTAATTATAATAATAATAATAATAATAATAATAATAATAATAATAATAATAATAATAATAATAATAATAATAATAATAATAATAATAATAATAATAATAATAATAATAATAATAATAATAATAATAATAATAATAATAATAATAATAATAATAATAATAATAATAATAATAATAATAAT
>NW_027263534.1:226664-334612 GCF_042370955.1 Sodiomyces alcalophilus JCM 7366 | reverse complement strand
TTTTTACGCTCTTTTCTTTCCTCTTCCACTTTTTACTTGTTTCGCTCGTCGTCATATCCTTTTCATCTGTTACATTCGGTGCAAAGAGGCGCATCGCTGGATGGAGGCCGCACTGCCGTTTTGGCATCACGCATACATGGGTTGGAGTAGGGAGTTATGGACGCTAAAGAGACGATTGTCATGTAGGCGTTAGTGAGTTTCAAGGCAAATCAGTCAGTCTATTGCTTGCATTTACGTTCAAGTTGCTTACCCTGCATTGACCATCCTAGGGAGGCCGTCTTTGGTCCAAGACTGGCGGACTGGAGTGAGTGAGACACGGCGTCCAAGAATGGGGGTTTTCTGGAACCAAGGTCTGTGTGATGAGCTGACGATCCAGGGATTTACTATATTATCCACCACTCGTCAGAGTCCAAGTCAAGCTCGTCCAGCAAGCCGCCCGGCCATGTCTTGGTGGAATGAAGTGAATGCCGGGCCCCCCTTGTCGCTGAAGGAGAGGCTCCTGTCATGGCTCTCCTTCACAAGATTGTTCCGAGACATGCGAGATTCCTGAGCCACCAAGCCTTCCTGGGCAACCTCGATGGGACCGACCTTGACCATCTATAAATGCCGTTGTCCATGCTCTCAAGATTGCTAGTCTACCCTCCTCCTCATCATTATCATCCATCACCAGCTCTTCAGCAATCTTCTCTCCTGCCACTCTTTGGACCTTACCCTCCACACAACAAGGTCTCTCCGACTTGACATTCCAACCGCAAAAATGTCTCTCGCTCCGGTTCTCGCTTCTCGCGGTATTGCGGCCTTCCCCGGCACCTGCAAGATCGACATCTCGGCCAAGATGCAGGACTGCGCCGACGGTGTCGAGATTATCATCGGCCACAACGGCTACCAGGTTGAGGAGCAGACGGAGTACATCAGCATCGTTCCCACGCATCCTGACCACAGCGATGTCGAGGAGCGGGTGAGTAACATAGTTTCTGGGCATAAAACGAGCTGAGACTTGTCAAGGCTAGACAACTAACGACGAAGAGGACCAGGATGTCAAGGACCAGGATGTCAAGGACCAGGATGTCAAGGGCAACAAGGGCCTAGAGCTCGACATCTGCGCACAGCCCACCGTGACTTTCGACCTGCTCAGCCTCCTGGTGGACGACCGACTCCGCAAGCTCTCGCGCATCACCCTGGCCCTCGCTGAACACCGCGACGTGGGGATCGAGCCTATTAGGAGACGCCTCGTACATGCCATGCGCTACAACTTCCGCGAGCAAAAGGGCGACGCCGGCCGGGACGAGCTTAACACTAAACACAAGTTCAACGTCAACTGCGGCGCCGTCCTCGACGACGACAGGGCAACCAAGACAACCGTCGCGCACGTCGACGACTGCCTGGCCCTCTGCGAGGTCGCCGCCGTGCACCTCCCCTCACGCTCAGGCCGCATGGATGAATGCCTTGTCGTTTCGTTCATGTCTCTTGAGGACGCTGACGAGGCTGAAAACTGCCATTACATTGCCAACCTGGCGGATGGCGAAGATGAGCTCCAGTTCCGCGCCAGCCCGAAGGGTGTTACTCTCAAGGCTATTTTCTAAAGGCTTCCGTCTTTTTTGTTTGCCATGTTCTTTTTTTAATTTTCTAGACATGACATACGCCCAAGAGCCGTGTCGTAAACCATGTCTCTCTGGTTCCCATCTTTTCGTCCCTGGATTTCCAGTTCCACGCTATAGCATCAATTACTTCCTATGCTTAGAACTTGGTGTCTCAAGTAGGAAGCTCCTTATAAAGGTGCGTGTCCCGTCCCAGCACGCCCGTCAATCTGTACTAGCAAGGCAGTTTGGTGGTGACTGACGCTTCCATCTCCAAGCCAACAACTTATAGGCCAAAAAGATGGTTTAGCTCATGATCACAGATAGTATTTCATGAGCTCGATAGGTCATCAACCGAGACTTATCTTCACTCGCTCCAACCGTAGCGAGCCAAGGTTCGGTTTTCGTAAAAGACTCGATACTAAGACGGGACTCGGGAGACTCAGCATGCCGCCGACGACTGGGCTACTAGGACACAGCTTATACCGAGTTGATATCTTCATGTTCGTTAAACAGGCCGGGCCATCAATGCGAATTTCCCGTAACCCGTTTCACCAGACCAAGCAAAACGGTCCTTGGCTTCCCTCGTCTTTCTGGGTGTTTATCATCGAGGTTGAGTATTTCCATCTGACTCCAGGACTCAGCTCAGTCACTCACCCCGTCCATCTCCAGTCGTGAGGAAAAGGCCCCCTCCAACTGTCATCCCACACACTCGACAAAGTAGCCAGTCCCTGAGCAGTCTGCGAGCAGCCCGTGACCATCTTAGACCATCTTGACACCAGATTACCAACTTCCAGGCCACCCAGCTTCCCCCACCCTCTTTTCAATGTTCATACGTTGGTCTGTTGCTCCGACTGAGCTGTCCACTTCCATCCACAGGACCACAGCTCATGCATGGCCCAATGCCCATCCCCTATCCGACTCCTGTAACCGAACCCCGCCAATCAGCTCGGGTGCATCAATCGGATCCATGATCATCGGGCGAGCTCTGCCCAAGAAGGGCGACCTGCAGCTCTCCCCCACCACCCTCCCTTTTTCCTTGTTTTCCCCTCGACCCCCCTTTCGCCCCGCTCGACAAATGGGACTTGACCCTACAGCATAGGGGAACAAGCTTACTTTAACAAATCCCAGCGTGGCCTGGAGAAGCTTGCTCGTAATAACACATGTATGCTGCTGTGTCTCCCTCGGCATGCCAGTTCCAGGATTTCCAGCCAGTCTATGGAGTTTCTCGTAACGTACGAAGCATAAGAGCAGCAGGCTTGGTGGCGGCACCCGCGGTCCACGCGGGACAAAAGGAAAAAAGAACAAAGAAAGAAACAAATCACATCCAACCTTCTGCTGCCAGTTGGGCCTCTTATTCTTGCCTTATTGATCGTTGCGCGAATCGTCCCCCGTGGATTCCCAACCCCCCACGGCGAGCAGACGCGTCGTGGCGTATGGATGGGGTGCAAGACGACAGGATGGGGGTCGGATGATTTGAAATACTACCCAGTACTGCGTGCTGATGTCCGGGCTTCTGGGCCCCTGGATGTGAGCCCGATACGACTATAAAGATCTCCTCCCTTCTACGTCCTGGGCCATATCTCGAAGACCTTCCACACCAGCCCGAAGCCAGATCCATATACACACTTTGACTGTCCATCAACTCAGCAACGTCCCGTCACCTCCCAATAACCAAACAATCATCACCGCCAACATGTCTCCCTGGTGAGTCTTCAGCCGCCCCGTTTCAAGAGGCAAGACACGACAAGACAGAACCATGCCTCATAAGCACTTCGGTTTCATCTATCCGTCTCGAGGTCAGGAATCTCACTAACAGCCACCTATTAGTGCCTGCACCACTTGCTCTGCCGCCTGCGCCGGCACCTGCAACGCCTGCGCCTGCAAGTCATGCACCGTAAGTCCTTTTCGCCCCGTACTCGCCTCCCACAGCCCCTGAACCATACACCCTAACAATTTGTCTATAGCACTAAACGGCCTTTTCCCGCCAACTTCATTCCCTTTTTATCGTTTGGTCTTCTTTCTCCCCCTTTCACCGGCTTTGACAAAAACCGGGAAAGCAACGCTCCCCACGACAAGATGGAACGATGAGGAGAATAGCTACGTGGTGGAGTGGTAGCGGATGGAGAAACATGATTTCGTCGTCTCTGGGATTCTTTCCACCGCCCTCAGGCAGCAATGACAAGATACCGCGTCCTATTTCCCGTACTCTTGCCTCGTCACCATGAGATTCGTCATGGTCCCTGTTGTGATGTGCTAGGTGGTAACTTGTAAGGCAAACAACTACAGGGCCACACCAGCGAGAAGCGAGCGAGTGGCTACCTGTGCTGGCCAATTTCAGGAGCGCACTTTAACCCATTCGTCCGCAGAATGCCATCCCTCTCATATCATGTTGGCTCCTTGTTGCCGCCTGCTCCCCCGCCCTCGCCCTTCCGGCCACTCAGAATAGGCCCACTAGTAATCCACACATCCGCAGTCCGGACAGGACGACGCACGCCGTGTAACCCACAGCGCGGGGGCCCATTGCTCCTCACCCCAACGCTTTACAAGTCATGCGCCTGACCTAAGGGCCACCAAAAGTCCCCTCTGCAGATGACGTGCGTCACCTATGGTACTGTCCATAGAGTACTCAGTGCACAGACGTAGCCGTAGGCTCGCCGTATCAAAGGGGCATACCATGTCGGAGTCGGATCTTATGCGAATGCACCAACCACAGACCGAACGACGCCACGGAAGAGAGCAAGGTTGGAGACACCACGCATTGCCATGTATGTCTGTCTTACTCCGGTCAGGTTAGGCTGTACAGACCACCTGGTGAGGCAGTGAAAGTACGTCAAGAAAGCGTTGTCAAGGTGTCTATTCTGGCGAGATAAGATGCCTGCAAGTTAAAGTGGTAAATCAATAGAAACCAGAACGGAAAGACTCTCAGATAATCCAACGCCATGCTGTCAACATCCACACCCACAATCAAAACGGAGAACGAAAACAAAAATGGTCCCGATTCGGCCGACTTTGGGCCCATGTCAGGTGAGTACGGTAGGGACACCCCTCCGCCACTTCAATTTCCCCTTGTGCTTGAGCTGGTAGTGCCGCGACACGTTGTCCCGGCGGCCGTGGTAGTCGCAGCCGGAAAAGGGGCATTGGCGGTCCTCGGACCGGAGCTGGGCGCGGGCCGCTTCCTCCTTGTGGCGGGCGTGCATGTGCCGTTCGAGGTCGCGGACTTGGGCGGACTTGTGCTCGTGTGGGCAGTAGCGGCAGACGAGTTTCTTGCGGTGGACGCGACGTTGCCTGGGGCGTTCATTAGTACCGGATGTTGGACGACTGCAAGGACGAGCAGGAAAAAAAAAAAAAAAAAAAAAAAAAAAAAGAAAAAAAAAAAAGAAAAAGGAAACAAAAGGGGGAAAAAAAGGCAAAAGAAAAAGGGGGAAAAAAGGGAAAAAAAAAAAGGGACAAAAAAAGGAAAAAAAAAAAAAAAAAAACTTGCATTCGTCTTATCAGCACCGCCAAACTACACAAAGAACCCCCTCTCGACTCGCTATCGCTGATATCGCGTTATGGTTTGACAACACCCTTCCTGTCCCACGGAGTACTAAGCCCGGACAATCCCTTCCGGAACCGACTGGTGCCGGCTGACAAAATCGCGACAATATCGAATAAGCGCGTCGCGGTCGTCTGGTGACGGCGAAAAGTCACCGCTCTCGTCCTCACACAGCGGGCCAACAGCCTGGGCAATAGCCTCTTCGACGTCCTTCATACGGCTATAGCGTGCTAACCAGCAGGACATCACGACATGGCCCAAGACGCGGTCATGGTCGGTCTTGGGAAAATCTCCGCGGACGAGAGCATCGTGTATAGCCTGAAAGTCGGCGGGGGTTTCCCATTCGCCGTACGGCATCTTGCCCGTGCGGATCGTGTAGGCACAGGAACCGATGGCGAACTGCTCGTGGGACGGACCGGCCGTGGCATCGTCGTCCGGTCGGTAGAAAGGATACGTGGCCACGGGGATCCTGGTCCCTTCCTTCACGGTGCGGCCAAAGTCGCACAGTTTGACGCGCTCGGCCGCGTCGAGGAGGAGATTGTCCGGGCGCATGTCGCCGTGGAAGTACCCCAGCGTCTCCAGCCACGAGGCCGCGCGCGACATGTCGAGGATCCAGCGGAGTTGGCGCTTCTCGTCGATGGGGAGTTCGTGTCGGCGCTCGAGACGTCGAGCCACCGTATCGGGTTCAAATTTCATAAAGATGGCGAGGTCGGTCGACATGAAGTATTCGACAATGTTTGGGTGCTGCTTTCGGGTGGCTAGTATCTCGTAAACGTCTCTCTCGTGGTGGAGGGTCCGTAGACTCTCGGTGGCCCGGACTTCTTCGGCCGGCGTGCAGTTGAGAATGCGGTGTGCAATTTTGATGGCGATGACGGTCCCTGGGATGATGAATATGTGACCATAGCCGCCACGTTCGAGATACTCTGTTTTACGAAAGGGGTTAAATAGGATCCTCTCGCTCAGAGACTGTGACATGGTGGCAGATTGCGATCGGGCGGGCGTGTTTCAGAACAGAAGGGAGTGAACGAATATGATAGAGGTCTATGCTTTTAATGTAGGTACCTACCCGGGTTTGGGGGTTTGTAGGTCAGAGCCCGACGGCTGGCCAGACTGTCAACAGTCTTAGAACATTATGTTAATAGCTATATCTCTGACCTACACCCCCTCCCGCGTAGGTATATAGCTGCCAGGGTGGGACAGTACCAATACTATACTATACACCCGCTACTTCTTTAATCCGAGCCCGCATGCCTTGCTCTTAGAGAAACCTGGGTCAATCATCGGGAACTTCCAGGAGCTCAGGGGTAGGTGATTAGCTTACTTGGGTTATAGGACTTAATCTGTCGAAAACAAGGCGATTTATGAATGGCACGGTTATGTTATGACCGGTAATACCGAGTTCTAGCTGAGGTGAGATAGAAAGCGAAGGGGTATTTATGCTTATTTGCCGTCTAGCTCAGGAACCACCAGCGTCACAACGTAGGCAGCTTGGTGCAGCACATATTGCCAAGCAGGCAGCCGCTGCCAGTATAGCCATCAGACCCGGGAAGGAGGGCTGTCATCTTAATCCCAGCAACTAATTATGCAGTTGGTGTTTGTCCGTTGTTAGAATTGCACCAACATCTGAGGGGTTGTCGGTTTTAATAGGCTGAGGTCGCTGCAGGCAGGCAGTTGCTAGAAGGCACTTGTGCCTAAGGTTTCCGATAAGGGCTATGCAGGGCATGTAAGTTTGCTTTCTTGATAAGACAAATTTGCACAATATTTTTCAAGGATCAGAAAGAAGCGCGAATGGTTTAGTGGTAAAATTCTCCGTTGCCATCGGGGAGCCCTGGGTTCGATTCCCAGTTCACGCATCTGACCTTTCACTTTTGCATCCATTTCTTTTTTTTTTTTTTTTTTCCTTTTCCGTTTTCCTCTTTTCTTTTCCTTCCACCGCTGCATCTACAGTTCTCCAATCTTACGTCTCTCCCCTCGTCCCATACTCCATATCTCAGACATGTTCCGACATTAATCAGAACCACGCTTACACCAAACTAACGGCAACTTCAGGACGTCAAGATACGCATAGTTTCCGAAGCTTCGAGGTAGCAAGGCCAGCTTCGGGTTGGGGCCTGTCCATCGCATGCCGACACCATTCACACTTCATTCTGCAGATATTTTCCTCCGTTGGCACTAGTCATTCGGCTACGTTCAAGCCATCCGCAGCGGCTAAAAGATGGATGGAAATCAGACGTCGATAGACGACCCATCACGTCAATGCCGCCAGGAAGCGAGGGGAGACCGTGAAGCTGGGTGAAAAGCCAGGCGGACACGTAACATATCCTAATCCATCACCATGGTCTCCTGATTGCGCTCTCGAAGAACTACCTCGCCATCATGTCTGTTCCCAGTTAGAGTCAAGTCTCGTGCTTACAAGCCAGGCTGCGTTGGCGACTCGTGGTCTCTTTCCTACGCTCCACGTGTACATACTCACCATGTCTCCCACCGTTCGTCCAATGCGGTTGAACCGTTGCGCCCTGAGCCAATCACGACCTACGCCGGTCCATTCGGAAGCCCTATCATCGCCGGACCCTGCGCCGGACCCTGCGCCGGCCCCACGCCATCCCGAGGTTCTTGACTCGGTCCCATGCTCCCGCCAAACGTGCCAAACACCTCGTGGACTGGACCAATTTAAATTCGGCACTTGGGTCTCTGGGCCATGTTTATACTCTCAGTGTCAAGGAGCATTTCCTCAGTTGCTCGTCGCGTTCGCATGAGGTAATATATGCTCCTACCCTGGCCTCCCCCGGTAGAAAATGCCGAACGTCCGGGAGTCTGGGGAAGTGGCGAATGTCGCTGCTTGTTCGTATCTTGGCCTGACACGACCCTAGAATTTCTTTGGCGTCCTTGGACGTCAGGATTGATGGGCCTTGATCTCCTGGCTAGTGGTTTTCCCAAATAGACTCCGCCGTTTGTCGCTAGACTCGGCATGGCATGATTTCTTCTTCCATTTCTTCACCGGCCCATTGTTTCTTTCTATTCCCTCTTTTCTTCATCATACTGTTTTGTTTCTTTATACCTGGCTGGCTCCTTGGGAATAACAACAAATTCATGGGAAAACGTCAGCAGTGAGAGTCAGGGACTCCCCACCGGGCGGCAGCATCAACGCCACCAGACTCTTTACAACCTACCAAGCCCATTTTACCGGCTTCCCGTCCAAGCCCAGGGGCTCCAGGACGCCACGGCGCAGGGAATGGCCTCCCCAGTCCGAGGGGACATGGGGGAAACAGAACAAGATGACCGGGACCTCCGCCGCACCATCGTCATCGTCACGGCGGTCATGCTCGGCGTGACCACCATCGCTGCCCTTCTCCGGGCCTACGTCCGGGCTTCTCGGGCACGGCGCTGGGGGGTGGATGACACGGCGACCATGATATCATACGTGCGTCTCGCCCGGGCTGCGAACCTTTGCCATCAGAACAGCCTCACAACATGGCGCCCATGCTGACTGACATGCTGGCTTCAGTGCTTCGTCCTCTTACACGGCATCATCGTTTGCGTCAGTACGTTTTTCCATGCCGACGCTACACTACCCCTGTAGTTTTGGTTCAGTCGAGCCGACTCGGCCGAGTTGGCAGATGCTGATAGGGTGCGCCTATAGATACCAAGTATGGGATGGGACGAAGTGTTTGGTCCAGCGACACTCACACCTTGGTAATCGGCGCCAAGGTAAGCACGGTGGGAATCGTCTTCTATAACACGGCAATGGCGTCCACGACGATAGCTTTTGCGCTGCAATACCGCCGCGTGTTCCCCCTGTCGAGCTTCCGGCGCCTCTGCGACGCCATGATCGTCTTTTCTCTGCTGTTCGGCATCTCGCAGATTGTCATCAGCTCACTGCAGTGCATCCCATTCGCTCATACACCCATCTCGCTTCAGAGGGGCAGCGGAGGCTGCATTCACACAATGGCCTGGTGGCTTGCCAACGCGGCCATCAATCTGGCAAAGGACGTTGTCATTCTTGTCATGCCCATGCCGCATCTTAAACGACTTCCTCTGCCCCCCAAGCAGAGAATCGTTCTTATGGCCATTTTTGGACTTGGTATTTTGTACGACCCTTTTCCTCTTTTCTTACTCCCCCCCTTCCTTTGGGGTGGCAGGACGACTATGCTGACCAGGCCCAGCACGTGCGCCATATCCATCATTCGCATCGACAGCTTGGTGCGCGCCAACAAGTCAGAAAACGTCACCTACCACTACGCCATCTCGGCCCTCTGGGCAAACGTCGAGCTCTGCTGTGCCATCATCTGCGTCTGCACGCCGACGCTCCGTCCCCTCGTCTACACGGCTCGCTCACGGCTCTCGTCCATGCACTTCCGACTGTCCTGGCCCAAGCGGCTCCTGTCAGCCACCACCACCAACACAGCGTTAAGCGACTTGACACTGAAGAAAGACGCCGCGGACCGGGAACAGCCGCCGCCGTCACAGCAGCCGCAGCGGGAGGCGGCTGAAGAGGCAGGGGGGGAGGAGGGCACGGATGGGCACTATCCGCCATGGACGTCGTGCATCCCAGACGAAGCAGCTGGCACCGATGTAGAGGCAAGTCCTGAACAAATAGGCCTGGGGATAAGTCAACCGCCGCCCGTGGCTCGGTATGATTCCTTCAGGAGCGGGGTCACGAGACGAACGCACGACCCGAGCACGGGGCTCTGGACGGCGGACAATCCTGGCGACTCGGACGACGACCTGGACTTGGAGATCGACCTGCACGGCGACGAGCTCCCTACGTTGCTGTGCCCTCCGCCCCGGAGCCACGCACAGCGCTCTTCCACGCCGACCTCGGTGGGTGGAAAGGGGGGAGGAGCGGCAGTGGGCCTGGCGGATTCGCCCATCTTGAAAGGGGTCGACCCGAAGGGCCCGAGTGCTGGGTGAGGGCTGATGCGAGAAAGCCTTCATTATGGGCAAACGTACACACCCTATCCTACGAGGCTGCTTCTCTTCAAAAGACGGCCCGCGCAAGGCATGCCGGGGTAGCTCCTAGTGGCCCCCAATGCTTTTGATCCGGCCGTCCAAGTCTCGGGTTCTTGGTTGGTGGACCCAGGATACAACGACCATTCCCGGCCATCCACGGCCATCCACGAGAGGCCAGAGGTGGCAGCGCCACGGCCGCGAAACACCTTGGTTCCTGGGTCGTCAATATGATACGTTGCGAGTCAGCGTCAAACACGACACGACGACAGTTGAGACGGCGACTGAGCCGCGAACCCTGTTCGTGACGTGGTCTCGACGGGGCTCGGGGAAGAAGGCTTCCAAGAAGGCCCCTTTCCCTTGGCAGCCGGGCGGAAGAAGGAGATTCGTCCATGTGCGTCAGAGTTTCGCAATGAGCTCAGGGAATGAATATGACGAGGTGTCCAGCCGGCCACGTTAGCCCAATGGACGCTGGTACATGACGAGGAAGTAGAGTGAAAGACTGAGCTTCACAAGATGCCGTGATGGGAAGGGTCAGTTTGGGATGAAGCAGGTCATCATTTGGAGGGAAGCGAGTGGCTGCATGCCTGCCTATAAATATTCCCTTTTTTTTATATATAATATTTTATTTTTCATGGAATTCGTCGCTGTCGAGGGACACCTTCTGATACCTAGCCCCAACTTTGGGGGTCACGTGCGACGCATGGTCCGTGCACAACCTAGTGCAACCTGCCACTTGTGCCCAGCGCCGGTATCGGGATCGCAATGAGTACGTACCCCAAACTTGCATTCATTCTCTTGAGCTCAACACCAACCAATCTACCTACCCCACCACCAACACCACCACCGACAAGCCGACTACCTATTCGTCGGTATAGTGCCGTCTTTTCTTACCAGCCAGCCCGCCCACCTTGTATTGTAAATGCATCATGTGCGTCCGCAAGCACTACTGCGTACATCCTTCCGTCAATTCTTCACCCCGAGGCGTCTCATGACCCGCGCAATGGCCACCGACACTCGAACCTACAACGTCCGTCATGCTCGCATCCTTTCTTCCCTTGGCCACTGGCACTGATCTTCCCAATCATACAGGATGCAATCGATGCGCTCAATTCCCTTCAGACACCCTTTGAGGTGATCGAAGCCAGGCGGAAAGCCGGCATCCGACCCGGGGAGGCGTCCATCCAGGAGATGCAGGTCTACCTCGCCCGTCTCGGTCACTCGGTAAGTCATTGACCCTATTCTGCTGCTGCTGTTCCACCGGACGACCCTCTCACCAACTCTGCGTCTCGTAGGCCTCGGACCTAAACCGCCTCAACGTAATCCACATCGCCGGAACCAAAGGCAAGGGAAGCACGTGCGCCTTCACCGACTCGATCCTCACCCACCACCGTCTCTCCTCCCCGTCCGGCCTTCCCTCCAAAGTAGGCCATCTCACGTCCCCGCACCTCATCGCCGTCCGCGAGCGCATCCGCCTCAACACGAAACCCATCTCCGAAGCCCTTTTCGCCCGCTACTTCTTCCAAGTCTGGGACCGCCTCGGCACCTCCTCTCTCCTCCCCGATGCCGTCCCGCTGGCCACCCGCCCCGTCTACGCCCGCTACATCACCCTGCTGGCCTTCCACACCTTCCTATCCGAGGGCGTCGACTGCGTCGTTCTTGAGACGGGGATAGGGGGTGAGTTTGACGCCACGAATATCGTCCAACAGCCAGTCGCTACGGGCATCACCACCCTCGGTATCGACCACGTCTTCGTGCTGGGCGAGACCATCGATAGGATCGCCTGGCACAAGGCCGGCATCATGAAACCCGCCTGCCCCCAGGCCTATTCGGTCGAGCAGGTCCCCGAAGCTGAGCGGGTGCTGAAAGAGCGCGCCGCCGAGAAGAACGTCCCGCTGTCGGTCGTCGGTATCGATCCGCGCCTCGCCGGGGTGAAGATCCGTCCCGACACGCACTTTCAGAAACAGAACGCGAGTCTGGCCATCGCTCTCGCCGAGGCGGCACTGTCGAAGATTGACCCTTCGTTCCGGCGGCAAGAGGACCGCCTCCCGGCAGACTTTGTTGACGGGTTGGAGAATGTGGTCTGCCGTGGGCGCTGCGAGGTCAAGGCCGACCCTGAAGACAAGGTGGTTTGGCATATCGACGGGGCACATACGACCGACAGCCTACGGGTGGCGACGCGGTGGTTCGTTGACGAGAGCAGCGCGCGGGCTGGGCCTAGGGTGTTGGTGTTCAACCAGCAGGGTCGGACGGAAGCCGTCGACTTTTTGGACGGGATGTATCAGGCGGCGAAACGCGAGGATGGCTCGTCGTTTGACCATGTCGTCTTTTGCACCAACGTCACCTACACTACGGGTTACAAGAAAGGTTTGCCTCTCTCCTTTCTCTTTTGTTTTTGATTGTTGTCTCTTTTCGGCCCCGTCTTGTTTGCCGAAGACGAAAACACAAGGCTTCACAGGCTGACGATATTCCTAGACTTTGTAAACAACCAATACGACCACAAGGCCATCGAAGCCATGTCAGTTCAACGGATTTTTGCCGACAAATGGAGGACTCTGGACCCTTCGGCCGTGATTACTTTGATCCCCACGATCCAAGAAGCCCTCGACCATGTTCGAAGCCTCGGCAAGAACGTAAGGGAGGGCCAGTCGGTACAGGCGTTCGTCACCGGGAGCCTCCATCTTGTAGGAGGTGCCCTGAGTGTCCTGGAGGGCGCAGACGCACTTTGATCCGGTCACTTTGGTCTCCAATATAGATCTAGATCCTCCTCCACCTCGTTCTTGACCATGAATCAATCTAGCCCGTCCGGCTCCAGTAGCCCAATGACACCACCGACCAGGTGCAAGCTGCCCGTCACCAAGACGACGGTCTCCTCGCCGCCCGCACGGAACCGTGAAGCCAAGTCGGCCACGCGGTCCATGGCCGTCGGGAGGTCTGGGCATAGCTCCGTCGTGGTCGTGGTTTCGGGGTACCGAGAAGCGAAGGTCTCCCGGCAGCTTTCCTGGACGCTCAAGTCGGGATTCTGGCTCGTGTCAGACCTGGTGACATCGTTCCGTGAGAACAAAGCCGTGTCGAAAAGGCGTCCTTCACTTTGGCTGCTCGCCTTGTCTTCTTCCCCTACCGCGTTGCGAAGCTTGTCCAAGAAGCCGCCGAGCAACTTGCCCGCCTCCCTTTCCTGCTGGTTGAACAGCAGCACATATCTCCTGTTTTTCCCCATGGATTTTCCTTGTTCCATTTCCATGGCCAACCAAGCAGCCGTCTCGGCCAGACTGTCGACCGTATGAGCTCCATCCAACAACCATCGCACAGCTGGTCTCTGCCGGTCTTCCACCACCTCTTGCCTGCCTCGAAGTGAAGTCTTTTTCATCGCTTCCGTAATCCACGCCGGGATCTCGGCCAACTTCCTCGTCGCCTTGGAAGTGGCAGTCCCGGCGAGTGAACACAGGTGCTCTTCGGCAGCCAAGGCAGCTAGGGCCTGGTTTCGACTCTGGAACGAACCCCCTTTGATGCTCCCGCGAACTTGCACGCCACCCCAGGCATCGACCTCCTCATCCCTCACCTCGACAAGCTCGCTGCACCCCAGTTCCTCCGCCCGGTCCCTTAGAACCCGCATCACACCCTCCTCGTCACCACCCTCATTCCCATTCCGGCCCAACAACCTCGTGAAAGCAGGAACACCCCGTTTCATCACCCCGGCCTTATGCCACGCAATCTTCTCCACCGTATCGCCAAGCATGGCAACATGATCGATCCCGAGCTGCGTAATCACCGCCGCCGTGACAGCCTCCGGCGGGAGCACATTCGTAGCATCATACGCCCCGCCGATACCCACCTCGACCACCACGCTCGTCACGCCTTCGGACAGGAAAACGTGGAACGCAAGCAGCGTGAGGAAGCGAAAGTAAAACGGCTTCGACGCCGGGCCCGCCGCTTCCTCCCGCGCCATGGTCCCCTCCGCCACCGCGGCGTCGCCAAGCCGATCCCACAACTCGAAGAAATACCGCGCGAACAGGTCCTTGGCGATGGGCCGCCCGTCGAGCGCGATGCGTTCGCGCGGCGTCACGAGGTGGGGCGAGGTGTACGTGCCGACGCGGCCGGCGAGGTCCGGTCGCGCGACCAGGATGGAGGTGAGGTAGGCGCAGGTCGAGCCTTTGCCCTTGGTGCCGGCGACGTGGATGCAGCGGAGGCGGGCGAGGTCGGAGGGGTCGTAGCCCGCGCGGCGGAGCCAGGTGCGCATCTCTGGCAGGGCGAGGAGGTTGGGGTCTTGGTCTTTTGTTTTGGGCCGGTTGTCGAAGAGGGCCGTGACGGTGCGGTTGGGGATGAGGAGGTTGAGGTGGGTGAGGGCGGCTTGGTATGTCCGGCCACCCGCTTGGGCGAGTGTCGCCATGGTGTCGGCTCAATTTGTCCGCTGAATAGACCTGTTGGTAGCCCTGTGTATTACGGTCTGATAAGACTCGGCCTTTCAGCTGCTCTGTTCTGATACTGGTTTGGTTGTGAGTTGGTTGCGTGGGTTGAGGAAAGGCCATCACCATGAATTATCCCTCATTTCACTGAGGTTCACTTGTAGGCTTATGTCAGCGGTATCAAAAAAATAAAAATAAAAAAGAAATCAAAAAAGAAATCAAAAAAGAAATCAAAAAAGAAATCAAAAAAGAAATCAAAAAAGAAATCAAAAAAGAAATCAAAAAAGAAATCAAAAAAGAAATCAAAAAAGAAATCAAAAAAGAAATCAAAAAAGAAATCAAAAAAGAAATCAAAAAAGAAATCAAAAAAGAAATCAAAAAAGAAATCAAAAAAGAAATCAAAAAAGAAACACAGTCTCCGTATATCGAGTCTATTGCTATGTCTTACACAGGGCCTTCCTCAGCCCAGCCCGTCTACAAACATCAAAAAGGCTCGAGGGCATAGCCGGATCGAATGTACAGGACAAAAAAGAGAAAAATGAAATCAAGGAGCTTCATCCCGTTTCGTTGTCTCGGCGCCGCCGCTGCCAACATGTTTACTTTTGAGGTCTCTTACTTTTCCCCCCTTCCCTCGTCTACCTTAGTCCACACGCAAGCTCTGCAGCCGGGCCTCTGCCGAGATGACCTGTGTAGTTTGTCAGTGTGCTGTTGAGCCAGTAAGGGAAACAGTAAGGGAAACAGAAGAAAGGGGGAGAGAAGAACGGGGCACTCACATCAAGGGCCTGCTGCACCTCCAACACCTTCCTCACCTCGCCCAGCCAGTCCCGGCTCAGCGTCTTGGCCCAGCCCTGCAGCCCGTTCATCTCCCGGGCCGCCGAGTCGAGGTCGCCCTCCTCCAGGTACGTCTGCGTGCGGGTGAGGATGCTCTCGACGTCATCCCCCTCGGCCAGCCCGTGCTTCTTGAACATCACCTTGCTCAGCACGTAGCTGGACGCGTGGCTGGCCACCCCGGCATCCTCCGGCAGCAGCGACGCCTTGCGCACCTCGCCCGCCACCACCCTGAACCGGTCCACCAGCTGCGCCGTCGTCGGCAGCCCGCGCTGGTACGCCGACGGGTTGATCGACGCAATGGCCGCGTCGACCACGGCGTCGTCGGCCGCAATCTCCTTGAGCGCCACCAGCTCCCGCACAAACGGCCGCGGGTGGTTCGCGTTCTCCAGGCTGGCCCGCACCGCGTCCACCGCCACGTGCAGCTGCTGCGTCCGCTGGCTCGCGTCCACCACCTCGTTCCAGTCCGCCGTGAGCTTCTCCAGGTCCGCCACCGCCGCCGAGAGGTCGTTCAGCTTGCCGAGGCGGCCCTCGCGCTCCTTCTCAATGCGCTCCTGCACCTCCTTGACAAACTCCTTCTTGAGCGCCACCGCCTGCTGCAGGAGCTCGTTGCCCAGCCGTTCCTCGTTGAGCTCCTTCTCCCGCTCCTGCACCAGCTTGACCCGCTCGTCGTAGTTGGCCTGGATCTTGCTCATCTCCTCGTTAAACTCCTGCCGCCAGCTGGCCTCCTGCGCCGCCATGGCTTCCTCCAGACGTGACACGAGGTCCTCGGCCGCTTGGTCGAGAGCCACGACCTGCTGCTTGACCTCCTCGGCCGCCTTCTTCTCCACCTCGGCCCTGACGTCGTTGATCTTACCGCCCACCTTGCTCAGCTCGCCCTTGGCCTTGTCGATGGTCGACCCGTACCGCTCGTGCGCCTTGTCGGCGTTGATGACGGTGATGATGTCGTTGAGCATGTGAACCAGGTCCTGCACGACCGGCTCCATCGCGTCGTTCACCGTGAGCGGGTCAATGTGTGGGATGGGAGGGCGTCTGGACGGCTCGTTGACTTCGGGGGGTTTGAACTCCTCCTCGGTCGTCGGCTTGCTTGCAGGCTCGACCGCGCTCACCTTGCTATCGGACGGAAGGGCAACAGGAACAGCAGCCGGGGCCTGCTCCGTAGGCTCGGCCTTTTCTGTGGTGGGAGTAGCAGCAGCAGCGGCTTCGGCTTTGGGTTTAGCAGCGCTAGCCTTGGCCTTGTCGACGGCGCTAGCGTGTCGACCACCAGCCTGCTCACCGCTGTCGGCCACCCGCCAGGAGGCACCGCTCTGGGCAGGAATGGTAACCTTGGGCCCCGTCTCGTGCGGACGGCGCATGCTTTCGGAAAGGCTATGGAACCTCTTGCGGAAGTCCATCTCCTCGAGATAGAGCACGGCCTGTTCGCCGTAGGGCACGTATTCGGTGAAGAAATCGTGAAAGTTGTCGTTGATTCGAGAGTACCATACACCTCCGCCGAATCCCAAGGCACCCAGGACGGTGAGGGTAAACACAAAGTTCCTCAGTCGTCGGAAGAAGCCCTTCTTGGGACGTCCTGCTCCCGGGGGAGGGGGAGGTGGCGGCGTAGCTGTTCCCGTCGTAGTCGGAGTCGGAGTCGTCTTGGTAATCGTCGCCGTCGTCGTTGTAGGCTTCTCGACCACAGCAGGAGAGACGCCACCAGTGCTGGTTTCGGGCTTCGGAGGGGTCCTAGGGACAGCCTCGGAGGCGATGGTAGGTTCGGGCTCGGCGGGCTTGGGGATTTCGCTCCGCTCGGCCGTGTTCGTCTCTGAGGTCGGCAAGACCGCGGGCTGGGCGGACGGATCAGGCTTCTTCTGGGCAAAGTGTCGGCCCCGAGCCGCCATGGCAGCTACCTGCCATTGACGGGCTGCAACGGCCGCTGCGGGCCTGCGGCCTAGAGCCCTCGCTGACCGAATCGACGTTCGCAACATGGGGGCATGTGGTGTTGAGCCGACGAAGCGGAATTGAACACGCAATTGGCAACTGGCGATTGACAATGGTGTTGGGAAGGAGTTGCTTGTGAGAAAGGTGACGACGGTCGGGAAGCTGGCACACAAAAAAGCTCAGGGAGAAGTTCGGCTAAGGCGTCCAGACCCCGGCCCATTCATTGGTTGGCAGTCTGTGGCAGGTGGCAGCCGCCTGTTTTCCCCGGACTGACCCGACGGTAGGATCCGGGTACGTACTGGCGCGAATGACCTCATCGACACATAAGTACCCCAAGGTACCTACTTAGTATACGGTTGGCAGCAAAGACCTCAATAGGCCTATGGCAGTCAATAGGCCTATGGCAGTCGGCATCACAGAGTCTCTTAATTATATCTACTAGGTACCTACCTTGGACACCAAAGACAGTCCTACAAGTTCTCGGATGACACATTAAGCAACAGAACACGAATGAATGCGTCTCGAGGAACAACCACGGCGTGGAAAAGCTTTGTCCAAACAAAACATATTAGAATTATGTTCCATGCGCCGAAAGAAAGATGAGGAACAAGAACAAGACAGCCGCTTCTCTCTATAGCATACTTGTCCTGATGCAACATGTGCTCACGACCCCGGGCCCATCATCCTCCGTGCTGTCTGTCGCCTGCGGACTGCCGTCGCTGTCTGACGTCTGCCGTTTGTGTCTTGAATAACCTGTGTGACCTCCCCCATTCTCGCAACCAACTTACGATAACCGACAAGCCCAAACCAACGAGACGGCCAAGCAAAACGGGAGTCGATAATTAGAAAGCAGCGCGAGATGTAGCGTTGGTTGTAAACATGTTGGGAACACGCCGCCACAACCAGTTCCCATTTACCAGCCTCGTCGAAAATCCCTCTCGTCCTCTTCTCGTCTTTCTCAGGGGACCAGCGTCCCAACTCAACCAGGACTTGGTAAGCAAAAAAACAAGTGGTTAGGGCGTTGTCGTGGTCGTCCGTCGTCCGCCCCAAGACATCCGTGAAAGAACAAAGAAAAAGAGGGAGGCGAGCAGAATAGGCGCAGTTTCGAAAAAAAAAACACCCCCATTGAATCCGAGGATAGGACCATTCCGAGTGCGCCGAACGAACGGCTGACCAAGTTACTTCGTCGTCGTCGTCTCGCGCGCCAAAGGGAATTGTCATGCCCCAGAAACCAATCCACGCAGCGCCGCCCAACGTCCCCCTCTCGCCCCTCAGTCTCACTCGTCACTTACACCACCACCAAGCACGCCGCCGTAAAAAATATCAAAAGTACGCAAACGCTTAACAGCTGCACGGACCGCCGACGTTGCTGTTGGGACTCTCCGGAGTCAGACTGACGCCCTGGCGCTGGCCTGGCCGCGTATGCCGGGGGCTGACCTGGTCGAGCGGCAGTTTCTTGGCGATGGCTGTGAACAATTCATGGACGTTCTCGGCCGTCTTGGCCGACGTCTCGAAGAAGAGCAGGCCGGCTTCTTTTGCGTACGACTCGGCTTCGGCGGTCGGGACCGCCCGCTTGTCGGGTTGCTCGTTGACGAGGTCCAGCTTGTTGCCGGCGAGGGCGATGATGATGTTTTCGTTTGCTTGGCGTTGCAGCTCCTTGACCCACGCTTTGGCCTTGTCGAGGGATGACTGGATGGATGGTCAGCACGTTACCTTGGGCAAAGACGGCCGATCGGAACAAGAACATACGGCTTGGGTGACATCGTAGACGACCACGGCGCAGTTGGCATTTCGGTAGTACATGGGGGCGAGAGACTTGTACCGTTCCTGGCCGGCGGTATCCCAGATTTCGAACTTGACTGTGGTGTTTTCGTCGAGAGAGATGGTTTGTGTCAAGAAGGCCGCGCCGATGGTCGACTCCCGGTAAGAGTCGAATTGATCCTGGGCGCCGATAGGGTTAGTGGCGGAGAGACATGACAGTGGCCGTGAAATGAAGAGAGAATAGAATGATAACAGATGGCGACAGGTCGAGAGGGCCTTGGTCGACTCCATACCTTAACAAACCGTAGCACGATTGAGCTCTGGCGGGGGCGAGTTAGCAACATGAGCGGCGGAGATACGGACACTAAGGACAAAATACCTTTCCGACAGCAGACTCCCCTATGAAGATATATTCATGTATTAGCAAGACCGAATCAGCAGACGGACGGGGAACGTCGGGGGGGAAGGTAACCAACCCAGAAGGACGAGCTTGAACTGCGCGAAACGGGTGTTCATTCCCCTTGCACCGGGACCACCGGGACCGCCAGGACCGCCACGAGAAGCCATATTTCGGGGTTCGTTGAGAGTATTGGGGAGAAGACGTGGTACGAGTGCAAGATGGACCGGTCGGCGGTTGGATGAACGAATGCCGTCGTCTGTTGTGTCGTTGGGAAGATGGTGTCCAAGAGTCGACGATCGCAATTATCTGTTCGGGTAGTCGTAGGAAGGTGATAGTACCCAAGTAGGCAATCGAGGAGTGGGTGGAGGATGCGTATGTGGTCGAGGTGACGATAGGTTAGTTGATGAGTTCGGCAAGTCGGATGGATGATGGTTGAATCCCGTCGAGATGAAGAGCGCTGCCTTGGGTTGGGGAAGCGGCAGATACCGCTTGGTGGCTGAGCGTGGCAGAGTGACCTGTGTATGTACTTCGTAATTATCAGTGCACACGTCAGGCTTAGTGGACACAGGTTGTCACGCGCTCTAAGGTGGCACTTTGTGAATGGGTACCGTACCTAGGTAGGTACATCGCAAGTCGTCATCATGTGATTTCGATTCCACACTGGTTCATTGCATAAGGGGGAAACTCGATACTACCTAATTAGTGTGACAAGAAGCTGTGATTAACCGAACCGAGCTATAGAGATACAATAGATTGCCTTAATTCCATACCTCAGGCTCGTAGGAGGCTAAGCTATATATAGGCTATGCCTCGGCTAAATATAACTAATAGGAATCCCCTTCTAGTAGCCTGTTTTATCTATAAGCCACACTAGCTCTAATAGCTAGTAGCCCAGGAGCTTAGAGTTCTAAATCCGCGCTACGTAGCCGTATTAGTATAACTATATTTATATAACCTATTTAGTTATATAACACACCCCCTATTTCGAGCTATTTATTTAAAAACACTCGGAATATACCTAGGCTAGAATCAAACTATAGTTAAAATAGCTTTAAAGAGCCGTTTAATAGAAAACCATAGAGGAAAAATAGGTTTAAAAGAGATATAAAAACAATATAAAAGAAATAGAAAGGGATAATTAGAATAAAGCAAATAGGTAGCCTAGAATAGTAACCTAAGAGTAATATAAGCTAGAGGTTAGTAGGCGGCTCACTATATATAATTTTCGTAGCCCGGCGGCCGAAATCAAGTTCTTTTAGTTAAATAACCTTCTCGTTAACGATTTTTTAACGATTATAACGATTTTTAACGACTTTTTTCTTTATTTTTTATCTCCTTAGCTCTTATAGTTCTTTCCGTTCTCTTATTATAGTAAGCCGTGCTCGAAAACGTTTAAGAGAGCTATATAAATACTAATAGGAGCAGGCTCCTAAGAAGAACGATGCCGTGCCTAAGAAGGCCGCCACTAAGAAAACTGCTATTAAGGCAGGTCGGGTTATTAAACCCGTTAAAGTAAGTTAATCGCTAATAGGAGAGGCGAGTGCTTTTTACTAATCGAGTTATAGAAAAATACTTATAAGGCCGCTAAAGATACCGCTAATACCGCCGCCGCCTCCGATACCGCCGCCGATACCGCTACTACCGCCGTTACCCCCGACGCTACCGCTAAGGGCTCGGGTAGCTTAGCCGCCGCTCCTAAGGAGCGATATTCTGCTAAGAACCCGCCTCCCGACTTTATAGGAGAAAAGTTTAATACGCCGTGTAAGCCCTGCGTTAAAGCATAGATCGCAGGATAAGACACCTTTATCCGTTATATCTCTATTTATAGTATTACTAAGCGCTACGAGAAGTGTTTCTTAGGCGGGCATAAATACTACCTATAGTAAGCGTTATTTTATTAAGTTAAGCTATATAGAAGCTAATAAGTATAGCCCCTTAGTTATTATCCCTATAGCTTACCGAGCCGCTATCGCTAAGAAAGAGGTAGTAGATAAGGTTAATATCGGCGTTAATAATATTATAAGTTCGCTCCTATTCTATAGTTAAGTGGCTATCTTCTAACTTTTATAGCTTCTTAACCGGCTACGCCCTGCCCTACGGCTTTCTTAGGATTTACTTAAATACCCCGAGTATCCGGAAGTTTTTAAGCCGGCCTACCGGGCTTCTATTACTCTAGGAGCTAGTATAGCTATAGCCGCTAGCGCGGATCTAAAAGAACGGATTAAATACTATTTAATAACCGCTATTAAGGATATTTTTAGTATAGTCGATAAGGTCCGTAAGGGCCGGGGCGGTAAGGCTCCTGCTCCTTATAGTATTACCCCCTTTACTTAGAATAAATAGAATTAAGCTAGAGAGGAGGGGGAGAGGGCCGTTAAGACCGTTAAGAATAAAAGTGCCCCTAAGGGCGTTAATACTACTATTAAGGGATCTAGTAATATTATTATTTAAGTATTATTAGAGTAGTTTAGCTATCTTCTTTTCCGGCTTTAGCTAATAAATTCCTATCTATTACTATACTACTCTGAATTCCTAATCGTCGCCCGCTAACTAGGTTAAGATATACTTTAAATTACTCGAACTTTTAACGACTAAGGGCCTTTATAAGCCCGTCTACCGGTATCTTAGCGGTTAGTAAGTAAATAATTTAAAAAGCTCCCTTTTTATGCTCTTAACGTATCTATAAGCTCTGAATATTAACGTGACGAAGCCTGGTCTTAATTCGGGCACGCTCTTCCACTATAAGTCGAATTATCTAATAGTTATCGTAGGCTATCTCCTAGGGGGTCCCGGGGTTAAACCGTATTTCTATAAATAGCCGTTTTAAGCTTATAGTCTCTTTCGTAGTTTCCTATAAAGCGAGTAGCTTAGCTTCTATTAATAAAGTCGTGATAATCGATTATCTTAAGGCTTTCTAAACCACTAAACCGCCGAATAGCCTAATAAGATAGCCTTATAAGGAATACCGGGTTTTAAGGTTATTAGCAAAGAATATATCGCTTATAATCACTATAGCCTACGTTATATAGCTTAAATCCGTGCCGTACTAGATTATTAAGTCCCGCGTCACGTATAGGTAACGGATAGCTTATTCCACGGCGTCTTAATACTCTTTTAATAGGTTAGTTAGGAACCTAAAGAGCGAGGAAATAGAAAACACGATATTTAGCCGTAGTATCACTACTATATAGAGTAATAAGCTAACCTTCTCCTAAAAAGCCTTAATCTCCTATAGTATAGCCTGGTCCTCCCGCTTTACGAGCTTAGTGGCAGGGATTAGTATACTAGGATATATATTCCGATCTGCCTAGTTAAAGCGAGCTATAATCTTTTTTATATAGGACTTATACGATAAGAAGATCTTTTAGTTAGGTCGGTCTCGGATAATATATATACTAAGAAACTACTCTATATCCCCTTTCTTAAAGAGCTTGTATTTATCTTTTAATCCCTTAATAGCTATAAGAGCTATATATAGGCGGTCCTGATAGTAAAGGAATAGAATATCGTCTATAAAGAATATTATAAAGGCATCGCGAGCTTCTAAAACGAATAGGCATAGTTCTTCCTTACTATAAACTAAACTAATAGATTCGAGTATAGCAGTAAGGTCCTTATACTATAAAAGAGGAGAATCGCGTAGGCCGTATAAGGCTTTATTAAGCTCTAAGCTAGTCTCGGGCTTCTTAAAGCTATCAGGGATATTCTATTCGAGGGGGTCGGATAGGACTTAGGGGCGGTGAGGAATGCGTTAGGAACCCGGAACCGGCCTAAGGTTAACCCTAGGAGATATTTAGGACCGAGTTATGTTTTAGGACTATTAAGTTAGCCTAAGACCTGTTATCTTAGAGCCTTAGGTTATTATATACTAGTCCTAAGGAGGATAGTCACTGGCCCTTAAGTAGGGTGTTTCCCGTTAAGTCCTGAGTTAAAGGGGCTTAACGAATAATCTTATAATTATTCCCCCCTAAGGTTAGCTTCGTGACCTATTCTTATCGTAGTCTTAACGACTCTTTTTACTCCTTATATAAAACCTATAATATTTTATTTATTCTAACCGTTTATAGGTATAACGACCGTTAAGAGTTCGAAAAGACTAAGTTATTTTCTAAATCCTACTACTACCCTAACTAGTACCTAAGATACCCCCTAAGCGCACTACTACTATTCGTAACCGGGATACTTCCCCCGCTACCAAAGGAGCCGAAGCCGGGCTATTAGGCGCCGATCGCGAGTAATCCCTTACGCCTAAGTTAGAGGATAAAGATAGTAACCCCGAATTCGAGATTCGCGGATAAGCTAACCCGGATAGTCGTGATCCTATAATAGGACCACTACTCGACTAAGGGACCCCCTAAGTTATTCGGACGGGACCCTAATTCGATATTAAAGACCTCGAGAGCCGCCCCCCCGGCACTCTATTATCGGCGGAACTAGATTTCCTAATTAAGCACCATAAGGATCGCTAAGCCCGCGAAAAGAAGGAGAAGCGCCTCCTTGCCCTTTAATAAGGGAGGGACCCCGACACCTCTAAGCGTGTCCCTAAAGGGGACTCCCGTAAAAGCTAGTATAAAGTTCCGTAAAAGCTCCCCGAATAGGACGGGCAGTCCTACGACTAGTTCTAGACGTTTATCGAAAAAATCGAAGAGCGCTTTATACTCGACAAGGTTAAGCCGTCCGAAGCGGAGAAGATCTATCTTACCTCCACCCTGTTACCGAAGATTATAAAATCCCGATAGCGTGCCTATTATAGGCGCGCCTATAGGAAGACTAAAGGTGCTACCTAGAAGGACCTTAAGACCTTCCTAACTAAGTAATTAGTCGATAACGAAACCCGTAAAATATCTATAACCAAGAAGCTATTCTCGGACTAGACTATATAGAAACTAAATTAGACCTACGCTAAGTTTATTAATAGGCTAGACTCATTATTTAATAAGGTGTCCTTACCCTTCCCCGATAAATAGCGTATATAGTTAATCTTAATAAAGCTTAATAAGCCGCTACGTGACTAGATTATAGCCGCCGGTATCCCTACCGATAATAAGGCGTTAGGTATTATAGCCTAATAGGCAGAGATTACTCTTTTACGTAAGAATAAAGAAAAGGCGCCCCGGAATAATCGCCTAAGGTAGCCCCGCGGTAAGAAGCGTAGGCATAATAGGGCCCCTAATAGGGCCCGTACTATAACTATTCGGCCCTTTATACCTCCCTAAGGTTTTATAGAATTAATCAAAGTAGATAATACGGAAGCCCCCGGGCCCCTTAAAAGGCGTAATAATAGCGGCGTTACGTGCTTTAGCTATAATAAAAAGGGTTATTACCGGAACAAATACCCGAAAAAGCCCTCTAAGTTAGGTTAGTTATTAGGATACTCTATTAGTTAGAACCCGAATAACTTACCGGTTAACCTAAGGTACCCTGTTATTAGATAGGCTTAGGCCTAGGAAGGGCCGCCGTCTTAGCCGTTCTTCGCTAATAAGGGCGTGATTAAGGCGAAGTTAGAATTACGGTTAAGCGGCGGATAGGGCCGCTAAAGCGCTAAGCTAAATAAAGGCGCTAAGGTTAACCTAATTAACTAAAGGGCCCTACCTCCTAACCACGGTCCCTTAGGACCACCTAAACGACTTAAATAGGTTATCCCTAGGGTCGACGTATAGTCTATCGGGTCCTTCTAGATATATATTAAGGTCACGGATAGTTAGGACCGGATCCGGATATATCCGATTAAGTTCGAGGTGCTGGATATAGACCCTAATAGGTCCTAAGTTATCCTTAGTATACCCTAGTTAGTAGAATATAACCCCGTTACCTCTTTCTAGTCCGGCGAATAGATATATCGACTCTAGTAAGAGGACCTTCGAGGCGTCCTAGGTTAAAGAGAGTTAAAGAAGGCGAAGGAGTATATATAGCTTATTATCCGCCTTATAAAGTCCGGTGCCCCCCGTATCGGCTAAGTCATCGGCA
Organism: Sodiomyces alcalophilus JCM 7366; assembly: GCF_042370955.1. Lineage (NCBI taxonomy): Eukaryota > Fungi > Ascomycota > Sordariomycetes > Glomerellales > Plectosphaerellaceae > Sodiomyces > Sodiomyces alcalophilus. The sequence goes on along the minus strand of NW_027263534.1, from coordinate 309,274 downwards.
CGAAGTGGAACGCTACCAAAGAAAAAAAGGACACGTTACCTAATAGTCCTTTAATCCCGGTTATCTAATTAGACCCGTCGTAACCTATACCCCCCGTGCCCCCTAACCCGACCTAATTAAATAAAGGAATCCTGGAATATCTTAATCCCGGGCCGTATTAAGAGTTACTGGATAAGGATAAGTTAGGGAATATTATCCCCGAATACTATTAAGAGTTTTTAGACGTTTTTAATATTATAGAGGCCGGCCGCCTACCCGCCTATTAGCGTTAGGATCACGTAATCGAGATAAAGGAAAGTAAGTTACCCCTATTCGGCCCTATTTACCCCCTAGCCGAGTAAGAACTAGCTATCCTTCGAGATTATATTAAGGAGGCTATAGCTAAAGGGTGGATTCGCCTATTAATAAGCTCTACGGGCGCCCCGATCCTGTTTATACTAAAAAAGGGTAGATAGCTGCGTTTATATATAGACTATTAAGGCCTTAATAAGGTTACCCGTAAAGACCGTACCCCGCTCCCCCTAATACACAAGATCCTTAACCGCCTCGTGTCCTCCACGGTCTATACTAAGTTAGATCTTAAGGACGCCTACTATCGCTTAAGAATTCAAGAAGGGGATAAATGGAAAACGGCTTTTAGAACTAAGTACGGACACTTTAAGTACTTAGTAATACCCTTTAGTTTATATAATACCCCCGCTAGCTTTTAGCGTTATATTAACAAAGCCTTAAAGGGTTTTATCGACACTATCTACGTTATATATCTAAACGATATCCTAATATATAATAAGGACCTTAGCACCCACCGCGTATACGTTAAGGAGATCCTTATACGCCTAAGGGAGTAGTCCCTGTTCGTAAACCCTTAAAGGTACGTGTTTAAGATATAAGAGGTCGAGTTCTTAGGCTTTATATACAGCCCTAATAGGGTCTTTATAGACCTAAAGAGGGTCAAGGCTATTAAGGATTAGGAAGAACCCATTTCCGTTAAGAAGATTTAGGTTTTCCTGGGTTTTACCGGTTTTTACCGACGTTTTATCGAAGGCTACTCTAAGGTCGCTACCCCTTTTACGGACCTATTAAGGTTAGGGGGTAGACTAGGTATATTCTAGTTAGGGGATATAAAGAGGGCCGCTTTTAAGAAGTTATAATCGTTATTCTAGTCGGTACCCATGCTACGGTATTTTAACCTAGCCTTACCTATTCGTGTAGAACCCGACGCGTCTAACTTCGTACTAAGCGCTATAATTAGCTAGTATAAGGACTAAACCTAGTAACCCGTGGCGTTCTTATCTAGGAAGCTAAGGGGACCCGAACTAAACTATCCAACGCTAAATACTAAGTTAATAGCGATTATCGAAGCATTCCGGTAATAGCGCCACTATTTAGTATATAGTTAGACCCTAATAAAGGTGCTAACTAACTACTTAAACCACCGGTATCTACTAAATAAGCCTTAAATTAAACCTTAATACGCCTATTAGCTAAAGGAGCTATTAAGCTTTAATTTTAAGATCCGTTACCGCCCAGGCGTTTAGAACCCCGTAGATAGGCTTTTACGGAAGCCGTAGCTCGCTATAGATTAGGCAGATCTCGAAGTAGAGCGGTAGAAACCCGTTAAGGGATTTACTAAGAAGTTCGTTATTAGCCTTATAAGGGCCCGTGGTATACCTAAGCCCTTAGGTCTATCTAGCCTAAAGGATAAGATTATCTTTGCCTAGAAGGACGATCCCTTTTATATCTCCTTAGTATCGAAAGATAACTTAGCGGACCTATAATCCTATAACGGTTAGGGTACGGTCTACTTTAGGGACCGTCTCTTTATACCGAATTAGTTAGGTTTACGCGATAAGGTCCTCCAGGCATTTTATAACGCGCCTACTACGGGCCACTATAGGTTAGGTCGGACGATTAAGAGGATTTCCGAGTCTTACCACTAGGAATACCTCTCGCGAGACGTTAAGAAGTTCGTGCCTATGTGTAGTATCTATTAAAGGACTAAGCCGCGCTAGTATAAGCCCTTTAGGTACCTGGTACCTCTGCCTATACCCGAATAGCCGTTCTAAGAGATCTTAATAGACTTCGTGATAGGCCTCCCCCCTATAACCTTATAAGGAAAGAAAAGGGATTCTATCCTAGTTATAGTATATCGATATACTAAGTACGCGATCTATATCCCCTATAGCAGCTCTTTAACAGCTAAGGGTCTTACTAGTATTCTATAAGTGCACGTCTTTAATATCTACGGCCTACCTAATAGTATTATTTTAGACCAAGGATCCCTGTTTACTAGTAAGTTCTAGACTACCCTATATAGCCTCCTAAGCGTTAAGCGGCGGTTATTAACCGTGTTCTACCCCTAGACGGATAGCTAGATAGAACGATAGAACCAGAACTTAGAGCACTTTCTACGGGTATTCGGTGCCCTATAATAGGACAACTAGGTTAACTAGCTACCCCTAGCCTAGTTTACTTATAACACCGTATAATATTTAGTTATCCGGTAAACCCCTTCTATTACGCTAATAGGTTTTAACCCACACGGACTATATAATATATAGATACATAAGTCAGGTAAGGTTCATGCCGCTATAGCCGAGTAAAGGGTAAAGCACCTTATATCGAATCGTAGGGCTATAAAGGTCCTTATTAGGAAAGCCTAAACCACCTATAAACGATACTATAACGCCGGCCGGGCGGCCTAGCGCTTTAAGATTAGCGATTATATACTACTATCCTCGAAGAATATTAAGTAACGTCGCCCTAATAAGAAACTATTAGATAAGTTCCTTAGCCTTTATAAGATTACCTCCGTAATAGGCTAGTATAGGCTCGCCTATAAGCTATAGCTCCCGGAGTTAATAAAGATTTATAACGTTTTCCTAATCTCGCTCCTTAAACTATAAAAATCTCGGGATAGTAGGTCGTTTATACCCGCGGACGTTAAGGTCGAACTATAAGAGTCAGATAAATACGAGGTAAAGGAAGTCCTAGCTTATTATTATAACGGGAATAGGCGCGAATATCTTATTAAGTGGGCCGGGTATAAGTATAAATATAATACTTAGGAACCACAAAAACACCTCCTTAACACGCTTATCGAGGAGTATTATAATCGAAAAAAGGAAACTAGTTAATAGCGTTATCGGTGCCCCGTAGGGACTTTTCTTATTCAGGTCTAGGGAAGTAAATAAAAAAAAAATAGAAAAAAGAAAAATTAAAAAAAAACGCTAACGCCTACCCCCACCCCTAAACTCCCCTAGCCCGATCCTAATAACCACCATAAGTAATCCTTATCTAGTTTTAGCCGGTTTTTTTATAAAGACCGGCTAACTTCGAATTTTATTTAACTAATTAGCCTAGATAGCAGGTAATAGTGGCTAGGTGACGCTTTATTTTAATAGGAGTATCGCGGCGCTTCCTCTCCGCCTCCTCCTCCTCCTCTTAGCGACGACGCGCCACAGGGTCGAACCCCTTATTATCACGGGCGTACTTCTTTATAGCCTTAAGGGCCCGGCGTAGCTTAATTTAGACTTAGTAGGCCCGGCGCTTATATATATTAGCGGTGCTCTTTATAAAGATATCGGGCTAACTTATAAACGCCTAGTCGTCTAGACCACCGCCGCCCCGTACGGCCGCTACTAATATCTTTTATAGCTTCTTAGCTACCCTCTCCGCCTATAATAAAAGCTATATATTTAGTTAGTAACCTCGGGAGCGGTTAAAGTAAAGGGGATTATAACTATATAAACGTACTAACTCGTAGTCGCGGCTATTACTATTATAGTAATAATAGTATTTATCGGATACCTTACTACCGCGGTAGGGCCGTATAGTAATAGGACCGGTAGCGTTATCGCTATATAATACTAAGAAACCTAGTACGCGGGCGCACCGCCTATAAGGAGCACGAAGCTCTAGGCCCGACCTAATTAAGATAACAGGACGCACCGGTATCTCGACGCTATCGCTATCGCTAAAGTCCGAGGGTCTATCGCTAGACCCGTTTATAGATAGAGCGAACTCCGATAATAATAACTTATCGGAGTTAGCTTCCTTATTATTAAAGAGGGTGGCTTTATCGGCACCACCGCTTATAACGATATCCTGACTAGTATAGTCAAGGACGCCCTCTAGGTTACCGAGGGGCTTAAGAGTACCCTATAGCGAGTTATCACGCCCTAAAGGGAGAGGGCTAGTCGACTTAGTAACCGGAGTAACCGTAATAGCCGGCTTCTTAACGGTCCTGACCGGCGTAGCTTACTTAGCTAGAGTAGCCGCCGTACCTAGCTACTTAATAGCTTTATCCTCCAAGGAGGAAAAAGACGATAAATCCGAAGATAAATCCGACAATAAGTCCGACAAAGAGTTAGACTATTACTACTACTACTACTACTACTACTACTTAAGAGTAGCCGCTATAGCCGCGGCCTTAGCCTTAGCCTAAGCCTTCTTAGCGGCCCGCTATACCTTCTTCCTAGTAGTCTTAGTTATCCCTTTATCGATAACCTTAGGTACCACCTTAATAGACTTTATACTAGCCTTACCGGACTTCTTAGATTTACTAGCCGCGCCGGACTTTTTATGCTTATTAGCTAAAGTAGGGGGCGCTATTATATAATAATAGTCTGCTTTAATACTATAAGTTAGCCTATAGTCTACGCGAAGGGGGGGTATAACACTTATATAGTGGTGATAATGACGGTAGTAGTAATAATAATAATAATCTACCACGATATTAGCCGGACCCTAAGCCGCCCGCGTTCTTATATACGATACACGGAACCACGTAAAGATAATATATACCCTAATAAGGAGTCGATAGGATAAGTTAATACCCTTAGTATAAACGGGGGCGGATAACTTACTATTAATAGTAATAGCGTTATTATTATTATAGATAGGTAAATAAGAATAGGTAAGGAAAAGGAAAAATAATAAGACGAGTTAGGTAGACGGAAAAGTCTTATACTAGTATAGGCGTATAACCTAATATAGGCCCTACTTATATTACTCTTTCCCCTTTTACTTAGATATAACTACCTATTATAGGTTTCTATAATACGGTTATTTAGTTAATAAAAGGCGTGTCTAGGGTGCTATTATAGAACACGCGTCTATAAAGGGGCTCTGTTATTATTAATATTTATAATAGATATCACGCCTTATTATTACCCGGCCTTAAGCTAGATAAGTCGCGAGAGGGCGATAAAGGAAATAGGGTAAGTTTTTTATTATTTAGGACTATATCGTGACGGGCTTTATTTAGGATAGGCCCTTTATATATATATCTTAGGCCGCCTTAATAATAGTAGTAGTATAAGAAAAGTGGATAAAAGGAGTCCTAGAGGATTACTAGAATAATAAGGACTATGGTTTACTACCTATAAATACTATTATTTACCGATATAATACCTGCCTTTAGAATTATAGTTTATTTAGACTAAAGCCCTTTATTAGAGGGGCCCCGGCTAGAGCGCTCGGGGCTTTATTAGGGTATAGTCGTAGTGGTGGTAATAAATAAGGGGACCTAGGAGAGTTATGCTTTATCTAAAGATAATAGGGTCTCCCGGTTTATAAGGATTACGGTTATACTATATAAGGAGGATAGGATTAATTAGAGGAAGGTTAGGCTAAGTTAACGGGGACGTTTAGTTTAGCTTAGATAGACGAGGAGGGAGTTAGTAGCCCTAATAGGTAGGGTTTAGGCCGGCCTGCCTATCCCTAGGTCGGGATAGATTAACGGACGGGTCCGGATTAGTAACGGTCACCGGCTCCTATGGATAGGAGCCTTAAAAGGAGGGGCGTGATATTAAGGATATTCTATTCGAGGGGGTCGGATAGGACTTAGGGGCGGTAAGGAATATATTAGGAACCCGGAACCGGCCTAAGGTTAACCCTAGGAGATATTTAGGACCGAGTTATGTTTTAGGACTATTAAGTTAGCCTAAGACCTGTTATCTTAGAGCCTTAGGTTATTATATACTAGTCCTAGGGAGGATAGTTACTGGCCCTTAAGTAGGGTGTTTCCTGTTAAGTCCTGAGTTAGAGGGGCTTAACGAATAATCTTATAATTATTCCCCCCTAAGGTTAGCTTCGTGACCTGTTCTTGTCGTAGTCTTAACGACTCTCTTTACTCCTTATATAAAACCTATAATAAAAGCTATCTAATAACTAATAGATAATAGGCTCGCTATCTTTACTTCTTTCGGCGTTAATAAAAGCATTAACGATATTAAACTACTTAATTTCTAGATCGAACTATACTACTAGAGCTATTATTACGCGGAAAGACTAAGAAGCGAGCGTGGTAGTATAGGTACCCTTAATCGTGGAGCTTACCTATAAATCTCCTTAAATAATAAGGCGCGATTTATATCGCTTTAAAATACCCTCCTTATCGAAAACGTATTGAAGAAAGGCGAAGCCGTTACTGTGCAGAACGGCTCTGCTAGGGCTAAAATAAGTAACTAACTAATAGGCTAGCCGAAGGAAGGGTTAGGCTCGTCACGGGTCCGTATCTAGAGCTAAGGGTCCCGAGGAGACGGTCGCCGGGCCTCTAGAAGGGTCGGTAGTGGTCCGATTAGGGGAACGAATAGCTAGATAGGCAGGCAGGCCTACGGTCGGCTCTTCTGGATCGTCTAGATAACTAAAAAAAGGGAGGATAATATAAATTATGATTATAATAGGTGATAGGTAACGATTATAAAAGATCCGACGAAAAAGCTAGCTAGATATAGTGGGTCTATTCCAAAGAATAGCCGCATACAAGACTAGATCTCTAGGACCGCGTATATAGTCACGTGATATCTATAACGTCCTGACCCGGAACACGGGTCTACCCCTCTATAATCGGCCCTAAATTATTAAGCCACGCCTTATGGTCTTTATAATTTCTAAACACAAACAGTAACTATCCTAAATATATCTCTATTACCCTGATTAGGGCGTCTATAAGCAGCCTATATAGCAACAGCTTCTATATCTTTCCTCGCGCACGTATTCCTAAAGACGTCTCTCGGAGACGCAGGCTCGAAGGACGGTGACCTTATAGGTTAAGGTGACCTCGTAGGTCCTTCGTACGCAAGCCAGGCGGCGGCGGCGGCTTCCTCGGTTCCGTAGAAGGAATAAGTAACGCGGCGGCGGCGGTAGTGGTAGTAGGCGGCGGCAAAATAGGCGGCAGCCCTAGCGTATTCTTTAAGAAAACCGTGACGACGAACGCATATATAGGGCAGGCGGCGGCTAATAAGGCAACGCGGCGGCCCTAGTAAAAGATTAACGACGCAGAACGCAGAACTAGGCGATAGCGTAGAGTATATCCATCTCTTTCCACTACCTATATTAAGGCAGGCAGTCCCCTTCGGTTTATAGGCGTAAAGCATATAGGTCGGATCTTTTTAGCGGTGGCGTGGCACGGCACGCAGGAAGCAGGTCGATTCGTCGAAGGCAGGAAGGTATCGCGGCCGGCAGGACTCTTCGAGGCGGTAGTATTATGGCCGGGCTCGAAGGAAAAAGAAGAAGAAGCAGGATCAACGGGATTAACTAGATTAACTTAATCGGATTAATAGGGTTAATCGGATTAACTAGGTAGGCGGATTAGGCTCGGGCTGATTAGAGGAACGAAGATATCGGGAAAAGAAGAGTAGTAAAAAGAGTAAGAAAAAGAGGGGGAAAAGGGTAAGCAGGACGAGCTCGTGGTGACTCTGCCGGCAGAAAACGGCAGGCAGGATTAAAAAGGGTAGGCGGGATTAGTGGCACGTGGTCTTCTTCGAAAAAGACGACGAATATATCTAACGCGTACCACTAAACTAACCGATAAGAATAGCTCGATAGCCAGCAGGCTAAATTAATCGAAATCAGCACCATTCGATTCGGCTTGTCCTGATTAGGCTAACGTGGTTGCGAGCGAAAGAAATAGTGAAGAACTATAAAAGATATAGTCTAAGGAAGAGGTGAAAAGAGAGGCTGAAAAATCCGTGTAGGCGACTCCTATAGACTCTTGGCTGGGCTGGGCCCCGGGCCCAGTTATCTATCGGCCCTAAAGCTATACGAAGAAGCTCCTACGCGTATAGCTTTCTATATAAATAATAGGCTGGATCGGGGTATTTATGTGGAAAAGAAAAGAGGCGGGTAGGGTGGAATCGGGGAATAGCAGGACTTAGAGGGCGGGACTCTATATCCATCGGCCCTAAAAAAGCTATACGAAGAGGTCCCCCTCGAGGGTAGCTTTCTAAATAACCTAAAAATAAAAACAAAAAAAAGGGCAGAAATAACAGATCCTAATCAGGCTAACAGAGTAGCTTCGGGAAAAAAAAAATCCGGCTCCAGGGCGTAATCTAAAAGAGACGCGGCCCTAGATACAAGTCCACGAACACGGCCCCTGTTAGGAACTAGAAAGGCTCCCACGGACTCTATAAACGACTTCTGCTTCCGAAAAGCGATTCTGTTACCCTGATCAGGTAAAGGAATAGGTGGAGGGAAAAAGAGGAAAGGGGAAAGGGAAAAGAGGGAGGTGGAGGGAGGAAGATAATAAGGAAAACAGGATTAAAAATCCCTCGGCCCTAGAGGTAAATCCACCAAAGAAGAAGACGTTAACGCCCTTTACGAAGACTCTAGGCGCGCCTCTACGATCGCCTCTGCTATCTCCTTATCGATCTACGAATACACCTCTTTAAGCGTAGCTTTAAGGGAGTCTCCGAAGATTTCTTCGATCTTTTCCTGGAAGTACGGATTAAGGTAATACGTATACTATACCGGATAACTGATTTCGAAGTCGGTAGGTAAAAGGGAAAGCAGGTAGGCCTGATCGGTGGGAATAGACTTATCCACCCGATTAGTAGGAATAGGCGGATCGGTGGGCGGAAAGGAGATAGGCTAATTAATAGGAATAGATTTAACTACCTAATCTGCCGTCACGAAACCGATCATGACGATAGTCTAATCGGCGGGCGGGCTTTTTATAGCAGAGTCCACGAGAGGACTCTCTGGAACCATAGAGCTAATGGGGCTCTCCTTCATGGCGGGCGCGGCAGAGCTAGCACGGGAGCTCTGCGGCGGAATAGCGGGAACGGTGGAGTCCACGGGAGGACTCTTTTCTACCATAGGAACGGTGGGCGTAGCGGGCGTCTTCTTCTCCTTTATAGAGTCCACGGGAGGACTCTGGATTAGAGGAATAGCAGGAGGGGCGGTGGTAGCGGTAGTAGTAACGGCAGGTTCCTTTGTTATAGAGTCCACGGGAGGACTCTTCGGAACCGGTGCCACGGAATTAGTGGGGGCAGGGGAGCTATCACGGGAGCTCTTCCGGATCATAGAGCTAACGGGGCTCTTCTTTAGGCACCTACGCCGACAGTAACCTTCCTATCCGCAGGAATAATACCTAGTTAGGTAAACAGGATTATGCTAGGCGGCGGGACTTTTCCGTGGGGTCGTACTTCTACCACGGCGGCGGTTCTTCCGATTACTACTTCGGCTACCCGGAACGGAGGGCTACCTACGTCTAGCGACGTCACCGTTAGTCTAATTAGACAAACGGGAAGTAAACGGCAAAGAGTCTTATAATCGTAAAGCGTATAGCTCCTATAACGCTGCCTCGCACGCCTTAAGCGTGACTCTCGCGACGACCTTAAAATAGGAGGTTAAGCCGATTAAGAGGAATAGGAACGTATCCCACGCGCGACTCTAACCACTCTGACCCTGGTATTATATCCTCCTCTTTCCACGACATCGCCATCGTGATACCTTCCTTTATATATTCGACTATTAATATACAGGCAGTCTCTGCGTCGGATTAGACTATTCTTTCGAAGCAGGTAGTCTCTGCTCTTCCGGATCTATGGTACTCGGGACCATCGAACCGGATCCGTGGGACTATTAATATACAGGCAGTCTCTGCGTCGGGATAGGTTATAGCTATTACTAACAAGCAGGCAGCCTCTGCTTTTCCGAAGCACTATCGGGATCGCTCTTCCGGAGACTCGGGCCCCGGGAAACTGTTTTTATTATTTTTAGTGTTATTATATCGTAGCCAGAATCAGAATATAAACTCGAAACAGAATCTTCTTTCGGACCTCTTCTTCTAGTACCCACGTAACGCGATATTCTTCTAGGCCTTTTCCAGAGCCCTTCGCCCATTATTAGAGGACTAACCAGAAACCGTATCGTATCTAAACGCTTAAGACTCGAAGACTTAAAAACCGAAGACCCAAACCGAAGACTTAAAGGCTTAAAATAGAATAAAGGAAACCGTGACCGTATCGTAATTAATAACGTTAATAGGCCGTTCGTTTAGGCAGGCCGGAACTACCCTTATGCGTAGGAATCCCATGCCGATTATATCCGCCTCCGAGCACTAATTAAAGAAAGGCGAAGCCGTTACTATGCAGAACGGCTCCGCTAGGGCTAAAACAAACAACTAACTAATAGGCTAGCTAAAGGAAGGGTCAGGCTCGTCACGGGTCCGTATCTAGAGCTAAGGGTCCCGAGGAGACGGTCGCCGGGCCTTTAGAAGGGTCGGCAGTGGTCCGATTAGGGGAACGAATAGCTAGATAGGTAGGCGGGCCTATAGTCGGCTTTTCTGGATCGTTTAGATAACTAAAAAAAGGGAGGATAATATAAATTATAATTATAATAGGTGATAGGTAACGATCGTGAAAGATCGGACGAAAAAGCTAGCTAGATATAGTGGGTCTATTCCGAAGAATAGCCGTATACAAGACCAGATCTCTAGGACCGCGTATATAGTCACGTGATATCCATAACGTCCTAACCCGGAACACGGGTCTGCCCCTCTATAGTATATAAACACCTATATTAGGGGAATTAGCCTTATAGTAGCCTGGTTCCGTGGGATCTCGCGCTATGTCTTCTTTTCGAGTAGCTTATTCACTTCCCGATAAGCTGCTTCTTTAAATTATAAGCCTATAGGATATAAGTAAAGGTCTTTTTAGTGCCTTAGCGGAGGCTTAAGGTTATCGCGATATATAGGGTTATTACTCTTAGGCTCTAATAAAAAGGAAGAAGTCTCTGCTTATTTACCCTTAATAGCCGCTAAAAACACTAAATAAAGCGTTAAAATACTAGCAGGATTAGCTATAATTTCCTCTCCGAGCTAATTAGGTATCGGGAAGGTAAAAAAGTACTATTATCCTATAAAGACTAGATTCTTATCTAGTTCTATTATATAAGTCCGTGGATTTATCCTCGTGGTTTTACCCTTAGCCCTTAGTTACGCGATTCTAGAACTTCTACGCGGGGGACCGCTTAGCGGCGGCTAAGGTGCCGCCTACTATTTCGCGGTAGATATAGGCGTTAGAGCCGTAAAGGTAATTAACTTAGTTAAAGGGGTCGGTATCGGGCTCTCCTCCTATCCTTAACTTAGCTTAGATACTGCCTTATTAAGGAAATAAGACCCGTGAACCTATAAGTCTAGCTTTAAAGTCGGTTTAAAAGCTAGTTCCGGGTTATAACTATCCGGATAAGGTTCGGGAGAAAGGCCTGGGTCTAACGTATACGGCGCCGGGACTATAGGAGCCTATAGGATCGGGACCTCGGAAAGGTTAGAACCGATTACCGTAGCTATAGATAAGCTGCTTTCGACTTCCTGGAATTACGCTGGTTCCGGGGAAGGTTAAGGGGTCTAGAGATTAAACTAGGTCGGTGTATACTAGGCGGCAGAAGATAATATACTACTCTTAATAATAGCTAAGTCGCTTTATTTTCCGGATAGAGCTACCTATATATATATATATCTACTACCCCCGAGCTTATAGAACAGGACTCGGAAATACTAAAAGGGTCCACTTATAAAATCCAGTAATTATCTAACGAGTCTTCTTCCTTAATTTATATAATCTACTTAGAAGTCTCCTTTACGGGCAGCGCCTCTAAGCTTTTTATAGCTTACTTATAAAAGATCTACTCGTTAAAACTTATATTACGTATAGAAATCACCTTATCTAGTAGCGGAACCTAAATCCGGTAGATATTATAAGCTATATAGCCTATAAGATACCCGATATAGGCCCTAGGGCTAACCTTAAATCTCCTTTTATCTCTTCCTACCTCCCTATCACGGATTAAAGGATATACACGGCACCCGTAGGCGTAAACGCCGCTTTAATCCGGGCATAGGTTAGTAGTATACTCTTTAATCGGAATCAGAGCTTTATACCTAAACCAGATATAAAGGAATTCGACTAGGGATTTCTACTTAAGCCGCTATAATAGGCTTATATTATATAGGTATACTATTACTTTTAACGCTTCCGGCTATATCTTTGCTAGGAGACTAGCGCCGTTAAGTATAGCGTTTATTTTATCCGTAATCTCCTTAATAAGGCGTTCGATACCGCCGTTCAGTTTATAAGTATAAGAGGGGGTCGTTTCTAGGTCTATACCCTCCACTCCGCTCTAATACCTATAATACGACTTTTTACTTAAAGATAGCAGGCTAGGCTTATTATCGGAGTATAGTTTATAAATCGTAACCTAGAACTATCTCTTAACCCACCTTTCGAAGCTAAAAAGAACGCGGAATACCTTATTTATTATCCTAGATAGTAACGTTATAACAAAGGTCTAGCCGCTATATTTATCCCTAAGGAAGACGGCCTACCTATCGCCGTTATAGCTACTCGGAAAGTCTCTAATATCCTATAGGACGCGCTAAAAGGGGCGTAGTAAGCGATTCTCTAACTTCCGGTATAAGATAACCCGAGTTTAGTAGGTTATCCTGCAGGTCTTATAGTTATACCGCTCGGTTCTAGAAATCTACACGTTTCGGGTATTCCTAACTAGCGCGCGGAGCGCCTCTAGGCTAAGATAACCTACCCTTAGATACTATAGATTCTTAATATCGATACGGGGATATAAAGGGTCGTAAAAGGGATAAAAGCGTGGCCCTAGTCGGTAAGCTATTACTATAAGCAGCTAGATAGGGTCTATACGGATCGGAATCACCCCCTAGCTTTTAGGGCCTAAATAGGAAGAAAAGAAGTATAAAGAAAGGGGCTTATATTTAAGGAAGGTAAGGTTATATCGATAGCTTATCTTTAATAAAATCTCGCTCTTTTTAGGAGTCCTATAGCGTAGGGAGTAATTATAGCCTTAGACCTAAATCCTAACCCTTTATAGTAGAGCCTCCGAGACTATATTCGTGTAAAACCCTTTAATAATAGCCACCTTTTTTAGCGTTAAATCCACCTTCAAAGCTCCTCTAGCGCCGTTAAAAATCCCTTATAGTACTCGGGTACCGTGGCCTAAGATCAGAAAGAAAGTCGTGCCGGCCTTAATATATTCGTTATTAAATAGGACGAATATACCAGGCTTTAGGAGGTTAAGCGAGTTTACTAGATAGGTAGCTCCATAGTTATTAAGTAAGGTGCTCTTTAAGAGCGGATATAAGCTAGGCGTTATAATAGTAAAAACCTATATAGCTTAGTGCTCTTTATAAATTATATCGGGATCTAAAGTAACCGCGATAATATAACCTGGATAGGTAGGAGAGTTACTGCTTTTTAATAAATCCGCTTTAACGGTCTAGCCTAACTTTACTTAGTTTTCACGGAGCTGCTTCTAATATAACTTCTAGTATTCTGCTAGGATCTTATCGTACCGGGCCTTATCTAGCTTAACCTTCGGGTCCGGGTAATTACCGGTAAGCGCGTATTTTAAATAATTATAATATATAGGCTTTTAATAGTATAAGCGCTAATAGGGGTATTCGTAGTACCGCCGACCCCCTTAACCGCTATCCTTTAGTTAATCGGAACGGCCACTAAGTATAGTATATACTACTAAGCCGCTATAGGCGTTTATCTTCGAATCGTGGATAAAATCGATAAAGGACTAGCCGTAGTTAAGGATCTCGGGCTAGATATTCTTTTTACGATAATCGCCTAATTCGAGTAGCTTAGTAAAGGACTATTAGGGCGTAAAGCGATATATAGCTAGTATAAACTCGCGGATTACTAAAATCTTATCCACCTCTTTTTATCTATAGTTTCTAGCGCGCGATAATTAACGGATCTAAGCTTTATACTAAGCCTCCGGCTTAGTATTTCCGTGTTAGGCGTCGCGTAGAATAGATTAGTAGTCGTTCTGGATAGTTGATAGGATAGCGAGCTTACTAGGAGCGTAGGCGTCCTTAAAAGCTTTAAGTAGCTAGCGAATAGTATAGCGACCCTCGCGGACCATAGATATAAGCGGCTCTGCCCGCGTTACCGAGATAGCTTTAAAGATAGCTATCTTAAAGCCGGCGGCGTTACTAGTCTTCCGGATTAGAGACAGAATCGTTTCGAGCTTCCTAGTAAGGGGTTAGTATTCCTTTCTTTTTAAATCCGAGGATTATAGTGCCCTAAGCAAAGCTGCTTTAACCTTATTATCGGATAGTTACGTAACGACTCCGCCGCTACGGGTTATAAGGCGCTCGCAGATCTAGTACTTAGAAATAGAATCGAGCTCTGGTAGGATATCGTTAGACTAATTAGGCTTATCCGGATCGATTATATATTATATTTCTAGTATATAAGCCGCGCCTCTAACCGCAGAGTACTAGTCGATCTAATAATTTAAGTGTATAAGCTTAGGCATATCCGAAGCGTTAACCGTATAGTCGATTTCTAGGGTATAGGCTATAGTGCTCGAAAACGGAAAAGTAAGCGAGGTGCAGGTATATAGGAATAGGTGATATATAATAGAAGTGGATAGGGGATAAAATAAATATAGGAAAGAGATAAAGGAATTATAACTCGGAACGGTCTTTATAAGTAGTAGAAGTTACTGGTATACTACTACTACCCGGGCTTATAACTATAATAAAAAGCTATAATTAACCGAACTAAGCTATAGAGATATAATAGATTACCTTAATTCTATACCTTAGGCTTATAGGAGGCTAAGCTATATATAGGCTATGCCTTAGCTAAATATAACTAATAGGAATCCCCTTCTAGTAGCCTGTTTTATCCATAAGCCATACTAGCTCTAGTGGCTAGTAGCCTAGGAGCTCGGAGTTCTAAATCCGCGCTGCGTAGCCGTATCAGTACAACTGTATTTACATAACCCATTTAGTCATGTGACAATTAGTACTTCGTCGTATGTATCTACCTGGGATCTTGCCGACTTTCCGACTTTATCCAGACAAACAACTATGATGTCATGTGATAGCATCGCGATATTTAGTTTAGAAAGTCGAAGGACAGGATACTTTAAGCCAGAGAATAATAATCCGAATACAGCCCTATAAAGTCTCCTAAGACCCGGCCTATGTTAGGTAGGTAATTCCCTAAATACATACAAGCGCATACACGTGGGCACATCCAAATAGGTGTGTGGCTGTGTTCACATGTGGCTGGACGAAAAGGTAGGTAGGTACGTTACTGTGCGGACACTGTACGTAACTTACGCAGCTGCCCCACTCATTGGCGCATCAAACAGACCAGCACCTCCCAGGGGTCAATTCATTCCTCTGGGAAGAGTGACGACAGTTGTACTTTGTATTCTCCATTTCCTCTCTTCACTCTTTCTTCACTCCTTCGTCTCTCTTTACAGCCTCCCAACTCTCTCTTGGCTCCCCTCTCCAATACGTCAACTCCTGGCTTAGAAAAACAAGGATCCAGGAGCGAGGAGCGACGGATTCAACCTCTTTGTCCGCAGCACCAATCTCGCCAATACCTCGTCCCTCGTCCCTCGCCATGACGACCCCTACGCTTCCCTACCGCGACATCAACGTCAAGTTCGCCAAAGACTCGTACACCTTCATCTCCCCATCCTCCCCCGATGCTCCCGCTCTCGTCATCGACCGGCCCACTGGCGACTTGCGCCTCGGTGACGGCAGCCTCACCAAGCGAACCACCAGAATCTCGAGCATCGCTGGTATCTTGGGTATCATCCAGCTGAGACTAGGTATGGAGACGAACCAACATATGTCCACTACTCTTGACCCAAATCTAACCCGATATCAAGACAAATATGTCGTCATCATCACCAAGGCCCAACCCATGGGTCGCCTAAAGGGCCACATGGTCTACAAGGTCGTCTCGACCGAGATGCTCCCGATGCGCGAACGCCAGATTCGAGATCCCGACGAGGATACCTTTATCAGTCTTCTCCAGAGCTTCCTCAAGGCCGCTCCCATGTACTTTTCCTACTCCATCGACCTGACCAACAGCTTCCAAAGACAATCCGAATCCGACGTCACCTCGCCGCTGTGGATGCGTGCCGACGACCGCTTCTTCTACAACAAGCACCTCCAGTCCGAGCTCATCGACTTTCGCACCAAGGGCGCCCGGGGATCCGTGGGACCCCAGCCCGGCGCCGACCCTTTCATCCTCCCCGTCATCTTCGGCGTCCTCGAGATCCGCCCCACCAACTTCAAGGGCAACCCCCTGACCGTTGCCATCATCACCCGCCGTTCGCGCTACCGCGGCGGCACCCGCTACTTCACCCGAGGCCTCGACGAGGACGGCCACGCGGCCAACTACAACGAGACGGAGCAGGTCGTGGTCATCAACGATACCGGCAGCAGCCGCATGGGCGGGTTCGCCGGGAGCTCCGACATGCGCAGCGGCCAGTTCGGCAAGGCCAACCCCGGCCCCGGCGAGGAGATGCAGATCATGTCGTACGTGCAGACCCGGGGCAGCGTGCCGACCTACTGGGCCGAGATCAACACGCTGCGCTACACGCCCAAGGTGCAGGTCCGCGGCGTCGAGACGGCCCTGCACGCCGCGCGGAAGCACTTTGACGAGCAGATCCGCATCTACGGCGACAACTACCTCATCAACCTCGTCAACCAGACGGGCCGCGAGCGGAACATCAAAAACTCGTACGAGCAGATGGTCCAGCTCCTCCTGTCGTCGCCGCGCGAGGACGTCCAGGCCGACCTCGTCACCGACGAAAAGTTCCACACCATCCAGCCCCAGACGGCCCAGCAGGAGTTCGACCGCCTGCACTACATCTACTTTGACTACCACCACGAGACCAAGGGCCTGCGCATGGACCGCGCCTACGCCCTGGTCGAGAAGCTCGCCGACGCCCTCGCCCGCCAGGCCTACTTCCGCGCCGTCGACATGCCCGGCCCGGACGCCCGCCTCGAGCCCCGCGCCTACCAGACCTCGGTCATGCGCACCAACTGCATGGACTGCCTCGACCGCACCAACGTCGTCCAGTCCATGTTCGCCCGCCACGTCCTCGACCGCATCCTCGAGGACCTGGGCTGGCTCCCGCGCGGCTCCTCCTTCCGCGACCACGACGCGGCGTTCGAGGACCTCTTCCGCAACATGTGGGCCGATAACGCCGACGTCGTCTCGGCCGCCTACTCCGGCACCGGCGCCATGAAGACCGACGTCACCCGCACCGGCAACCGCACCAAGATGGGCGCCCTCCAGGACGCCCGCGTCGGCGTCACCCGCTACTTTAAGAACAACTTTTTCGACGGGCCTCGCCAGGACAGCTTCGATCTGTTCCTGGGCGCCTACCGCCCCGCCGCCGACCTCGGTTCTGGTCTCGTCTTCGCCGACCGCCGGCCCCTCCTTATCCAGTCCGTCCCGTACCTCCTCGCTTTTAGTCTCTTCCTCGTCGCCCTCTCCCTCTTCTCCCGCTCCGAGGCCGTCCTCACCATCCGGATCTTTATGCTCTTCTGGCTCGCCGTCGCCGTGTGGTCCACCAGCTTTATCATAAGCCACGGGATGCTCTACGTACGTCTTCTTTTCCTATCCGCCTCTCCGCGCGTTTCTCCATGCGTGATTCCACTGATGCATCTGTTCTAACGTCGTCCATCAGGTCAACTGGCCCAAGCTGAACCCCAGGCCGTGGGCCAACGAGGGCTACAATGAACACATCGCCAAGGCGCGCAAGGATTCCATGATTGGCACTCTTGTCGCCAAGCATGAGCGTGGTCTGAGCACTGCCCGCTACTTGAGTGCCGAGGAGGGCAAGAAGAGGATTGAGTAGTGCAGTAGACTCACTTTTGCCTTTTCTCTCATCTTTTTCTGCTTTGTTCTTTTTTCTTCTTTCTTTTTCTCATCTTCTCTTGACAGAACAATTTATTTCCCCATGGACACTTCACTTCTTCTTTTGTCTTATTGTATAAACACGGTTACGAGGGTGGATGAACTGCGGTCAGCACAATTACCAGCCTAGGAGTTGTTCTCGTGTCTCCAGACGCATGTGGGTGTTCCTCGTCTATACTAGGGGAGCTCATGGATAGATCCAAAAAAGTTGAGAGTAACACAGATAGCAAATGATTATAAAGTAATGCGGTCAGCCAGGGAGCCGAATTGTCCATGGCCCTATGCCCTCAACACGGGAAGACATCCTCAACACGTCGGTTTGGACAAACGGGAATCGAGGCCAGATTGATGACAGTATAAGCATAAGCAGAGGCAAAAGAGGCATGCAGCAGTGTATAGAATATCATTATAAAATATTAAATTCGATAGCGAGATCATCGTATAGCACACACCAAGGACGCTGTAATAAAGGCGGCCGTAACGCCCATCGTCCACGCTCCTCTTGATCGTCCTGCTTGGGTATCAAATCCGGCACTTGTGTAAATGGGAACATAAAGGAAAAAACGCACAAAAGAGAAAGAAGAAAAGAAAGAACGGGCAGTACAAACAGGCATGCTTCCCCATACACCGAAGCCCCGTCTTGCGCGAGAAGAAAGAAGAATAAAAGCAGCAAAGGAAACAAGGCCAACAGAGCCTCATACTCCCACCATGCATGCATATATGCCTGTAGACTTGGCCTGCTGTAGGTCGTCCTACCAAGACATGCCGACTAAATCACCATGGACAATGGCCCATCGTTGAAGATACGGACGAGAAAGGAACTAGAAAGGAGAGGGAAAATATGGCGGAAAGGAGAGAGGTACCCCTGAAGTGGTTACGGACCTCAAAGCCAAAGCAACCACCTCACGCCCCCCACAAAGGCCCGCCCGACACCCCAGAACATGCGGAGGATCACGACGACGAACCATACATACCACATGAACCCGACGAGGACCCACTCGACGCCGAGCCACAGCCCCCGCCGGACCCATCGGAACCTCCGCCGCCGCCGCCGCAGCATCTTCTCCATCATATCCACCACATGCTTGACCTTGAGGCGCTGGCCAAACGCCAGGTCGCGGTTCGCCTCATCCACATCGTCGGCCGCCGCCCGCGTCATAGCCGACAAGTCCACGGCGATGCGGCGTCGAATATCCTCGACGCCTTCGTGCAGCGCCGGTGCCGCCTTGGCCGCGAAATCATCCGCCGCGCGCTGCCACTCCCCGTCGGCTTGCTGAACCGAAGCGGCAAGGCTCTGGGCGGCGACGTGGTATAGCTCCGTCGGCGGGACGGCGCGGGCCCGTAGACCCGACGGGTCGACGCTCAGCTGGGCGATGGCTGGCCAGCAGAGCCCGCTGGTATGGTCCGGTGTAGGCGCGGCGAAGACGGAGACGGGTTGGTTCGCGCGGCGCGATATTTCCATGGCCTTGATGCCCGAACTTAGGACTAGGGCGCGCAGGCGGGCGACGTCGCGTTTTGAAACGAGACCGGGCCGGCGCGGTGAGCTGCGATCCGAGAAGGACCAGTGGAGGCCGTCGAAGGTCGAGACCAAGGAAGGGTGGCGCGCGGTAGACGAGAAGGAAGGGGACCGGGCAGCGAAGGAGCTGAGGCGTCGATTGGCCTCCCGCAATTGGTCGCTGGTGGTGCTTGTTTCTGCCGGCTCGGCACTCGTCTCCGATTCACCGTGGGTTTTCGGTGGAGACGGCGATGGGGAGGACGACGCATCGTGGATATCGATGCGCGGGGGCTTCAGCAGCTCGAAATGAGAAGATCGACTGGGCGGCTCCGACGACTGCTGTTCACGGGATTCATGGGACTTGTGCTGGAAAGTCGGCATCACGTCCAGGAAATGCTTCACCCTAGGGTTGTGATCATCCGCGGTCGTGTCAGACATTGTTGACGGAACGAGATTGTTGTCATGGTCATGATCGTTGTTTTTATTGTTGGTATTGAGACGGGCCTCGTCATCGACTGCGATATCACGCTCATACGGGTGTCTCTCGGGTAGCTGGGGTTCTTTCCGCCAGACAAAGTCTCCCAATTTTGACACGCCGTCCCGGATGACAGTATCTAGTCTCGCTCCCCGGAAAAGATTCTTCTGTGCGCTGTTCTCAGTCCGAACCTTGGCGCCGGTCCGAAGAGTGTCCGCCAGATGTCGAGGTGGTTGAAGCTGTGAGGTCGAGGCAGCGCTTCCCGTAGCTTGCTTGCCGGGTGATGCATCCGTACGGGGCAAGGGTGACTGGGCTAAGCCGGGAGGCGCCGACTTGGGATGGACGAGAAGCTCAATGTCGCCCTCCATGGCGTCGGACTGAGGTTCGTTGCCTCGCTCTCGCTCTCGCTCTCGGCTCCTCTCACGGAAGATATTCCGGACCTTGTGGAACGGGTTGCGATGCGGCGAGCCTCCCCGACTCGGCGAAGGGGAGAGGTCCCCCCCGATGGGCGGTATGAAGGGGCTGTCCCTCGGGTGTCGATTGTCCGGGGAGTTGGGTACCGAGGTGTCGACGTCTATGTGTCCCTGGTAGACAGGCACGGGAATTTCCAAGCTCGACCTACCACGATGATGACCGTACATGGTCGGATGCTGTTTCGTGACCCCGGGTGTATCATCGGGCTCGCTCGCATCGATCAGGGACTGTTTGCGGCTCTGCGATCGGGAGGATGGCTGAGAGGCCGTGTGCGCCGCCCGCTCCGGGGTCATCGGTACCGTGGAGGAGGGTTGGTGCAACCAGACGGCGGGGGTTGTTTCGTTTGCTCCTTCTCTGGCAATCATCTCCAGCATTTGTTTCTGGAGGATGTCATTTCTGTTGCTTCCAGACGACGCCTGGGATTGATTCTCGCCTCGGCCGTGGCCTTCTCTGCTCCTCTCGTTTTCGCCGTTGGGAACGTCAGAAGATGTCTTGGAAACCGGGAGCAAGTCGGGAGGGGCGAGAGGTTGATGCAGAGAGCTACCGCGACGATGGTGATGGAAGCCTTTGAGCTCCTGGAGCTTTTGCCGTGCTCTTTCTCGTGTGCTTCCATGAGCGTGATCCGTGTCCGTCTTGACCAGATTCGCCGCCTCGCCACTAGTAAGCTCCGCTGCTGTCCACGGCTGAGGTGTAGAAGTGTTATGAGAGGCGTCGGGCGTGGCCTTCTCGGCTTGCGGACCAGACACTGGCCGGGATGACCCGCCAGGATTCTGGGGGAATACGCGATACCAATGACGGTCTTCGATGAATTGCAGGTGATCGTCTTGTTCCAGCCAGTAGACGTCGGCGATCATGTCGGCGGGATTGATGACCCAGTCTACCCGTGGGCGCTTCGGTTTAGGGGTATTCGACATGGGGGATTCCAGCTGGGCTCGATGAGCTTCGGCATCGGCAAAGGGAGGCAAGGCTGGGGTGTCGGGCCGAGCCGACTGACCGGTAGCCGCCCATCTGGCGACGTCGTCTACCCAGTCGGTGACTTTCTTCAGGTCGCCGAATCCCAGGGTCACGCCATCGATGGCCTTCCGTTCACGGGCTCGCACCTTGCGATTCCGGATGTATTGAAGCGGGTTGTATGGCCGGCCGATGGGACGAATGGCCGGCGGAGGACTCGTAGAGGAGTGGGAAGATGTTGCGGAGAGCGATGTCGTGGCAGGGTTGACGGTAGAGGGACGGCGGGAGACGGGGTCCAGAGGCGGCACGAGTTCGAGCAATCGTCTGTATTGGGCCATGAGCTCCAGCTGCTCCTTGGCCTTCTGGGCCCTCGCCAGGGTGGCGGGGGTAAAGTAGTGGCGATAGGACCCTTCCCGGGCGAGATCGAAGGATGGCTGCAAGGGGCTGTTCGTCCTCGACGTAGCCGAGGGCAGTCTCGCCGACAGGCCACGGTCCGGACGGGGGGACATGTTCCGCGAAGTTCTCCTCTGCTGCTGTAGATGCTGTTTCAAGGCGCCCCCCGTGCCGGTGCCGGCATTGGGGAGAGGTGCTAGGGCGGGGGGGATGGCGGCAGAGGTGGCCGAGGCGCTTCTCCTGGACGCCGCCCTCCTCGACTCGCTGAGGTTCAAGGCCATGTTGACGATGAGTGCTGCATCGATATCGTGAGGCTGGCTGGCCGCTCGTTGCGAGGAACCATGATGGCCATGATGATCGACGGGAGCACCGTTCGAAGCTTCTCGCTTCCTACCAACCACATGTTTCGTGTCGTCGGTCTGTGGTGACGAGAGGTCATCTGACCTGGGTCTTGGTGGTTGATCTGATGTGGACGGAGAAACGAGCCGAGGGTCGAAAGAGGCACTGGCACCGGAACCGGAAGCAGAACCGGCACCAACACTCAAGCCGGAGCGTTCTACTGTGGAGGTCCGCGGCGTCAGGTTGTTCTTTTGGGAAGGTTGGTTGTAGCGAGGCTGAAGTCGACGTTGAGTCCCGTTCGCACTACCAGAGGCATCACGAATGACGTTCTGGAGTAGGAAGCCGCCAGAGGAACGGATTCTATGACCTCTCTGGCCAGACACCTTGTCCTCATCCGTACTCTTCTCCTTTTCCTTGTCCTTGGCTTGTTGTTTCCACCGGGTATCATCCTGAGCTGTCCAACTCGGAGGGTCGGTCGTGGTAGGGTTTAGGGTACCTGCGGCCGCACTCGACTCATGTCTCGTCTCTTCATATGTCGGACTGGTCAGAGCATCGGTTCGGGGCGGAGATATCGATGGTGGGCTCCCTGTTTCGAAGGGCAGAGAACGGCTGGAGACGACATCCTTGTCCGACATGGCCGCTGGACAGGCAGCGAGGATCACCGCATCGCCGTAGCACGGCGTCCCAGACGAAAGCTATCGTCGAGGACCCTCGTATACGCACGAAGGATGAAGGTTAGTTTGTGGGCTGTACCTGTTTCGAGGGGTTTGAGCAGCCGATGAACCGAGGATCATTTATTTGTGGTGATAGATTCCTGGATTGGGGGCCCGTTCGACAATCTCAAAACCATCTTGAAATCATTATGTAAGGTACAGTAGCTAGACACGAGGAACCAGTTTGCAAGGGCCTCGAACTGCATATGCTCCGCATATCCAGATCTAGTGATGTATACAGTCTATATGCACAGTATCAAGTACATTTATATACGGTCTGATCTTACATGTATATAATCTATTTTGCTATTTCTTGACAATATAGTTAATTTTTATAATAATATTCTACGTATATACTAGGTATATACTATATAAACACCCTAGGATTTATAGTACTTGATCTCTTTATATAATAACGCTACTAGCTAGAGTGCTATTAGGTCTTTCCGTATAAGAATACGAGACGACCGCGAAGCCATCGGTATATAATCGGCCCGAGGAGCGCGCACGGACTATCGACTCGGTTTATCTATATTTCTATCCCCATTACTACTCCCAGGTATCATGCTCGCACATGGGTGAGAGAGCACGTTGGGGAAATCCGAGAGAGGTTTCAATCAGTCCAGAGCCCGTATCGCGATAGCATTTTGAAGGCTCTTCGAGACATTGAGGACAGAATTCCAGACATGCGCTAGCCATTTGAGGAGGATTAGAAAAAGTAGAGCTATGGCAGGGCTATTAATACACTAAGGAATTCTGATGTATGAATTAAAAGGTGCTGGTGGAGATGTGCTCATGTCCACGATGTCGACTATAGTCGTGATAGGTGAGCCTTACTGCTGGCTATGTCCAGTCCACAATCGCGGGTGGTCTTTTATAATCGTAGTGCCAGGTATCCTCAACATAATAAGTGGCCGCCAGGTGGAAGCTGATGCCCAGACTGCTCGTTTTGAGCTTCATCCACCCAACGTCTTCATCAGTGCAGCCATCAATAGGCGGCAGCGGTTCATCATCGAGCATGGCCAGCCTTTCTTCTTCGGACTCAGGAGGGCCTTGGGGCTCCCACTCAGAATTAATGAAGTTGACGTGACCCAAGTCCCACGGATCGCTGGGGTCTCTGTCGTAAACAATACTCCGCAAACTTTCCGCGTCAACTTCAATGAAGAAGATGTAGCGGGAATTGGCCCCGAGCATGGGGACTGTACGATAAACAGTCCGTGGTTCTGCTTCTGGAGAGTCTTGGACCGTTTCGGGGATCTGCATTCGTCGGTGACGATGTCCCTCTCTCTTAAAAGCCTCGTGAGCCCATTCTCGGAAGAGTCTGCGAAGTTCTGGTCGTGAGATGCCATCAAGGGTATCTTTGTCGTCCATGAAGACCCAGTCAAGGGAACTGGCAAGATCAGGCGCTTTCAATCCTCTCATGCTAGATGCCTGAATCGTCTCCTTGACTCGATTCCATCCATCGTCGTCGCCGTACGTCGTGCGATATACAACGAAACCCCATTTTCCGCCCTCACCAAGATGTTCTTGGAGGATTTCTGCTTCGGAGCGCCTGGAGCCGTGGAAGCCGTGGAACGATGCTGACGTTGTGAATGACCGTGGAGATGTCAAGGAGGACGGAAGGTGCATCAACCTTCCAAGTGATGAGAGCAACTGTGATGGCCGGGAGACAGGGGACTTTGCAGCGAAGACGAGGGTGGGAAGGAATTTGGGACGCGAAAAAAAGAGCCTCTGCTGATTATGAGCCACGGGCGTCAAACATTGTGCTAATGGGCGGTGCACCCATCGAGGTACTTGCATGGCGTGATGGAACTGGCGAGTGCGACATTGTACGGGAGGTCCGGTTATTTTTGAGTTTGCCGCGTTTTTATAGTATTCCGACGTGTACCACTTGGTTATTCCGACTGTACCACTGGTTATTCCGACTGTACCACTGGTTGTTCCAACTGTACCGTTGGTCACATGTATTCCGTTATTCCAACTGTAGTTCCAATTAGATCCTAGTCTTCCTGCCAATCTTCCTACTAATCTCATTATCACTCGGACACTCTACATCGTGAATCTACATCGTGAAACTACATCGTCAATCTACATCGTCAATCTACATCGTCAATCTACGGATAGAGGCAGCGCGTTCCGTTCCTCATTATACGAAGTAAGAACAAGATAGCTGCGGGCGCAGGCGCGTGGGCGTGGAAAAGGGCGTGGAAGAGGGCGTGAAAGGGGAAGACGGAAACGAAGACGAAGAAGAAGATGAAGGGGAAGAGGTGGCTACTACTGCTGCTACTAGCCACGATCAAACCAACGAGCTTATAATCCATTGATTGATCCGAGCGATCAAATTGATCCATATTAAAAGACGTTAGTGTGGTTTACGACCGTAGTTCAGTATCTGAACTACAGTCGGAATAACTCGAACCTAAATAATCCTCCTTGGTGCAGCTCGATTATACACTTAAGACTACCTGCCCCGTGTCGGACCCGTCCCCCCTAACTTGGCCTCCTATGACCGACCGCGCCATTTGCGCGCGTGAAGCTTCATAGTCTTCGGACAAGGCACTAGAGCCAGGACCCCCGGCCCACTTCTGCGAGAAGATGTCGTCCCGTGGCGAGTGATAGGTCTGCCCAAAAAGCTCTCTACATGTACCTTATTCTGAGCGCTTGGGGTGTTGTGGAGTAATTCTGTTTTTCGGCGGAACCCAGGAATCAGCATCACGGCTCGAACCATAGCACGAAGCGGCGGCTAATCTGTACGACGTAGAGCTCCGAAGAAGAAAGCCCACAATCTGTTTAATATGCTCGTTTCTGGTGTTTGTCGTTAAGCTACAATCCCCTGGTGACGTTGGCGTTTCATTTTCAACGCAGCTAGGCGAAGGTCGTGCCTGGGAATGCGCTTCCTCGCTTCATCCACAGTCTGCTTGCCATCCCGGATCTTCTTCCACTCTGTGCAAACCTTACGTCTCGCGAAAAGGGCGCTGTCGAATAGCTCGATAAAAAGCTGGTCCTCTTCCGGCAAGAGCGCGATAAATTTTTCTGGGAGGACCCCTAAGACATATGCGTACTGCACTTGGAGGTAGAGGGTTATGCTACAGTTAAGACCAGGTGTATCGAATCTCTCCGCAATCCCACAGATAAGTGCTATGAAAGCAGTTAGCATGCCCCGCGAGTGTTCTGCGATTATCACGTGGTACACTTTCACATACCGTTTATATAGAATCGGCGAGTAGGGAATCGACATAAAGTATCAGGATGGAGGAATGTATATGCCGCGAAGCTGGTGGGGCTGAGGTCGAGGTACCAAGAGCTGGCAGGGACAAGCATAACGTCTAACTCGGACGGTTCCACCGAGACAGGAGACGAGAAAGTATGCCCGGGCCAGCCTCCCGGGTTCTCACGCGCCTCGCTATGACCAAAGCACTGCAGATTCTGGGGCTTGCCGTGGTAGCCGTGGTCAAGGAGGATACGGCGTCCGTCTTCCAGCTGCTCATCGGCAACGGCGATGAAGAGAGCGCATACAAGGGCAGGGCTTCCGAGGACCTGGGCAACAGTATCGCCGACGATGCAGTGTCGCAAGTGAGCGCTTTCTAGCAGTTCCGTAGCCCTGAGATGCGGCCAGATGGACCGTTTCTTGAACGGGAATTTAGAGACGTAATCAACCATGATGGTGGTGTAGACTTGAGAAAGAGTTGATGGTCTTCTCGGCAGGCGATTTCTTGTGGCGGGGCCGATCAGCATAAATAAATGATGCGCAATGAGACCTTCCTGAATGGATTGTATGGACAGCAAATACCGAACAGGGGTGTACTTCGTATAAATACGAGGAACTAGTTCGAATAGGCCTCGAGCTTGTTTGCATGGGCTTCGGCCTGGATCCACTTTTAAGTTTATGCTCCGCATAGGGAAAATTATGTTATGTACACATGCAGTATAGAGTCACAGTATAAAGTATGTTTATACACTGCTTATATATAATAGATAATATATAATCTTATAATACGAAGTAAGATATCTAGAATATCCTAAGTATATACCGGGTATATATATACTTATACTAAGGATATATTATTAGATTTATATTTTTAAAGTAAAGGGTATATACTAGGTATATACTAGATACTTATCCTAAGGAGAGGCCTTAGCAAACTATACACTCTATAACGTTTGTCTGTCTATAAGCATTACCATTACTAATACAATCAGTGGCACTATTTCATATACCGCCCCTTCTATGGACGATAGCCTCGGAGGGCAGCAAGCAGAGCCCCCGACTCCTCTATGGAAAGAGTCCCCGGTGGCACCTGCTCTTAGTTCTCTCTTTCTCCTCGTATATATCCGTATACTTATATACTATCCCCGGACCGTCTCACGTACGACTTCACTCCCTCCTCTTCTCCATCTCGTTTTTCCCCAATCCCCCGTCTGCCTCGTTTCTTACGCCACCGTCATTAGCTCCCAAACCGCCCCGTTTCCTCTCTCGACGACGTTCTCTCAGCACGTAGAGATTCAACACGTACCATGGACGCGATCAAGTCAGCCCTCCACATCGGCTCCAAGCCCGAACCTCTTCCCCAACCCACTCCCGAGCAAGTGGCCGGCCTCAAGGCCAAGTACACCGCCGCCGGCCAAGATCATGTCTTTACCTTCTACGACTCGCTCTCTCCCGAAGACCAAGCCTCCCTCTATAAGCAGCTGCTCGGCTTCGACCCGGCCCGTATCAACGAGATCACCGACCGCGCCCTGAACCCGACCAAGGCCAAACCCGGTGACCTTGACCGCGCTCACGATGACATCCAGCCCCTCCCCGAATCCGCTACCGCCAGCATCCTCGACTCCAAGCCCGAGGACCTAGACACCTGGTACAAGGCGGGCCTCGACCTCGTCGCCCAGAACAAGGTCGGTGTCGTCCTCATGGCCGGAGGTCAGGGCACCCGCCTCGGCAGCTCGGCGCCCAAGGGCTGCTACGACATTGGTCTGCCCAGCCGCAAGTCCCTCTTCCGCATCCAGGCAGAGCGCATCCGCAAGGTCCAGGAGCTTGCCGCCACCCACGCCGCCTCGTCCGGGCCCCAGCCCGTCGTCCCCTGGTACGTCATGACCTCGGGCCCTACCCGCGGCCCCACCGAGCAGTACTTTGAAGAAAACAACTACTTTGGCCTCGACAAGGCCAACGTTGTCATCTTCGAGCAGGGCGTCCTCCCCTGCATCTCCAACGACGGAAAGATCCTCCTCGAGTCCCGGAGCCGCGTCGCCGTCGCCCCAGACGGCAACGGCGGCATCTACCAGGCCCTCGTCGCCTCGGGCGTTCTGGACGACATGCGCCGCCGCGGCGTGCTCCACGTCCACGCCTACTGCGTCGACAACTGCCTCGTCCGCGTCGCCGACCCGGTCTTCCTGGGTTTCGCCGCCAGCAAGGACGTCGACATTGCCACCAAGGTCGTCCGCAAGCGCAATGCCACCGAGTCGGTCGGTCTCATCCTGCAGCGCAACGGCCGTCCCGACGTTGTCGAGTACTCGGAGATTGACCAGGCCACCGCCGAGGCCCGCGACCCGCGCGACCCCGACCTGCTCAAGTTCCGTGCCGCCAACATTGTCAACCACTACTACTCGCTCCGTTTCCTCGAGTCCATCCCCCAGTGGGCCAATGACCTGCCCCACCACGTCGCCCGCAAGAAGATCCCCGCGGCCGACCTCCAATCCGGCGAGACCATCAAGCCCGAGAAACCCAACGGCATCAAGCTCGAGCAGTTCGTCTTTGACGTCTTCCCCAGGCTGCCTCTCGACAAGTTTGCCTGCCTCGAGGTCCGTCGCGAGGACGAGTTCTCCCCGCTCAAGAACGCCCCCGGTACCGGCGAGGACGACCCGGACACCAGCAAGCGCGACATTATGGCTCAGGGCAAGCGCTGGGTCCAGGCTGCCGGTGCCACCGTCGTGTCCGAGAAGGAGGAGGATGGTATTGAAGTGTCTCCTTTGATCAGCTACGTATGTGCTTCCTTTTCCCCATTAACACGGAGGAATGTCATGAGCTAACTGATTCTCTACAGGGAGGCGAGGGTCTTGAGAAGGTCAGCGGGACTCAAATCACCGCGCCTGCTGTCCTAGAACGGGAATAAACGAACGACAATACGAAAAGAAACGAAGAAAAAGAATACAGGCCATGTGAGGCGTTTTTTTTAGTCGGGGAGCCTGAAGTTGACATGTTAGAATCACGACAAGCGGGACCAGAGACACATATACATGACACTACACACTTGACATGAGCTATGGAAAAACGTTCAAACGGCTAGAATAATATGAATTAGATGTGCATGATGAGCCGACCTCTATTTACCGTCTTGATCCCATGTCTTAACGTCACGGCTCTACGTGCTCTATGGAGAAATACACCTTAATTTCAACCTCATTGCTCCAGCCAGGATGGAGCGCCATCTCTTCCCACGCCTTCTCGACGTCAATCTCCAACACATGGGCGTCCACGGCGCTGATCGAGACGGTATGAGCCGGGATCACCTGCCCCTGGATTGTGGCGATGAAATCATCCGCAATGGTCAGCTCGGGGAGCGCGGAGATGTAGACTCCCAAGACACCCAGGGCCTTGAGAGACGTCCGGAGCTGCACCCGCCCATCACCCTCAAACGCCAAGTCGCTGCTCACAATGGCCGCGGCCCCCGCCATCTTCCCCAACAGGCCCAGGTTGGCCGCGTATACCTCGCCCTTGACCTCGCTGACCAGGGTCGTGAGAGGGTAAGCCGTGAAGATGTCGTAGCCGCGGACGTCGAGGGAGACGGCCAGGGACGAGCCGGGGCCGGTGGGGGATAGTATGGGCGGCGTGATGCGGCCCGTGGAGTGCGCGCGGACCGTGTACCTCATGGAGGGAAGGACGCCGGGGAAAAGGGCGAGGGGGATGATTTCCACCAGGGGCCGGGAGGAGACGTTGAAGACGCCGAGGATGGGCGTGCCCGTTACGGCGGCGCCTAATGCGACGAGGGATGTTAGTGGGCTTTCGAAGGGCAATATCATGTTAGTGGGAGGTGACTTGCCGTGATAGCTGCCGACTTTGAGCAGCACATCGTCGTGATAGCTGTTGTACACGTCGACCGACTTGCCCACCACGCTGGGGCGGAAGATGACCGTCTTGCCCCGCGGCGTCGGGCCCGTCATCTGGCGGATGAGATGCATGTCATGCTGGCCCGGGACGTCGGTGATGTAGATGGGCCCGCCGCTGACGCAGCGTGCGGCGGCGTGGAAGCCCGAGTAGTCGTGGACGGTCTGGAACATGTCCCAGTCCGGGAGGATGTTGAGGTGCTGGGTCAGCAGGGCGTTGTGGGCGTTGGACCACACGTGCCAGGGGTGGGAGGCGGGCACCTGGGGGAAGAAGTCGTCCGAGTTGCGGCAGAGCAGGGGGGGACGGTTGCGGCGGAGCTGGGAGTGGAAGATGATGTGCGGCACCTGGGACATGCACGAGATGGCCTTGATGCTGAAGTGGCGCAGGGACGAGATGGTCCAGGCGTCGAGGTAGGCGTCGGTGAGGTCGCGGCGGGCGGTGGCCGAGACCCATGTGTCCATGATGAACTGGGCGTCTGTCTTGACGGCGTCGACGCCGCAGGAGGCGAGGAACTTGTAAAAGTCGTCGTAGAACCTGTCGACGTCTTCTTTTGCGACTACGGTCATGGTGCCGCCCAGGGGTAGGTGACGCCGCTCGGCCTCTTTCCGTACCACCTCGACGGTCTTGTAGGTCTTGGCGAGCTTCCCTTGGGGAGAGATGCCGGCCCAGTAGCCTGTGTCAAGTCAGCGGGTCAAGTCAGCGGGTTGTAGGCACGCGACGGGGAAGTTAAGGGGCGATGGCGGTACCGAGAAGGGCATGCCAGACGGCAATGTGTTGAATGTGAGGGTGTTTCTCGCGGATGCGTGATACCGTGCTCTTGAGGCCGCTGGGAAAGGCTTTGGGGTCGGCTTCGAACTCGACCCAGCCATGCTGGAACTGGCCCGGGCCTTTGTAGTCAATGGACTGCCAGTTGTCGTCGATGATGAGGCTGGTAACCTTGATGTTGCTCTCGGCGAGGGTATCAACGGCGGTCAGCACTTTCTCTTCAGTGAGTTGTTGTCCGAGGCCGTTCCATGTGCCTGTGTTTGTCAGTAGGGGGAGACGAAAGGAAAGAAAAGGAGAGGAAGAGAGGAGGCTTAGCACGACCACGTACAATAACCGAGGCCGTCGTACCAATTCTCCATCCATTCAGGTTGAATGTCCTTTTCGATGGACTGAATTTCCGCTTCGATTTCGTCGTTTGTACTCTTCATCTGCTGGACAACAGCCCGGGCATGATACATGACAGCGGCGTTGGCGCTTTCGAACGTGTCGCCAATGGCCGCAAGGACCGTGGCTGGTTCGGATTCCGTGCCGTCATTTCGAGTCTGAAGAGACCATGATCATACTCCATTAGCACTTGGAACAGTGGATATTCAGTGGAATCTCTCTCCGTCTGACGGCTTACGTGCAGCACCACAGTCGCATGCTCCCCCGTCTTCTGGCTGCGAAACACAGAGGTGACGTTATTCGCGCCGCTGATGGCCAGTAAAACGAGATGGTGACCCCGAGGGCTGAGAAACGAGCATACTATTCCGTCCCTATCAAGCTCGAAATGGCTTTTGCCGTGTCTGGGGCCAAGCCATGGAGTCCAGGGACGAACCAAAGCAAACCATCTAAAGAAAGACTTGTTAGTTGACCGGCAAAGCCAAGGCAACTTTGAGTCTCACCGCAGATAAGAGCCCCAAGGGACGCCTATAGGAACGTCACGGAAAGTCGACTCATCTGCCACGGCCGCAGGTATAGACGTCTCGAGAACCCATAGCCGCGTGCCGGGCGACTGGCTCATCTTCTGCCGGACTGTCCATGCGGGATCCAAGCCCTCGATGAGCGCGTTCAAGTCCTCTGAGAGGCCAGTAGCCGGCTCGGTACGCACGATAACGAGACCATCGCCTAACCCTAGCTCATCACGGGTCCATCTCCACGGTTCGTTGGCAGCATGACGGAACCTCAGGGTGAACTGCAACGACTTGCGGGCTTCTAGGGAGACGGAGAAGTACAGGCGCGACGAGGTTGGGTCTGGGAAGGACTGGAGTTCTATGGGAACATGATCCGGTGAAGCGGGACGTAGAAGCGATTCAGTCCATTCCTGGTGGTCGGTCGACTGCCAGAGGGCGACTTGCCATGGCTCCTCGCGGCGTGAGGCCGGTACCTGGAGGACAGCAAGGAAGGAGAGGCGGCCGTCTTGGACTTGGGTGACCTGGCCCAGTGGAGGGAAGCTCTGTATGATGGCCTTCATATCGGCATCCACGGGCTCTGGGGTTGGGTTCTGCTTCAGAATGTGTAGGACCTGGAAAGGGTCTGCGAAAGTGAAGGCCCCGCCAGGCATCTTTTGCTATCATCGACTGAGCGGGCAGAGGTTCAGATGGTGTAGATATTTACGTGAATTCCGTCTTTTGTATTGAAATGCGGGAACAGCTGGGACGATACAGGTGAAGGAAGAGTTGGGAGATGAATCCGACTTGAGTCTCCAGGCGGTTGAGGTACAGTACCTGGTTAATCACTGCCCGCCTACATTACGAAGTGGGTAAGCTGGATCACATAACATAACACGGGTACTCTTTTCTGTAATCATTGGACGATCATGAGGTCAGCTGCATTCTGTCGGGTCTCATTGCATGTCCAGATGGTGGTGATGGATGGTGAACTGGAGTACGAATAAGTGCAGACTGACAGCTGACATAATCAGTCCAGATTCGCCGACGATGACCCGGCTGAGTCATTCCCACTTGGAAACAGACAACCTCTGATTGGCCCAACTCTCGGACGGAGATAGCCGGAACAACTCGGAGAAACCACTGCCTGACATCCAAGGCCACCAAAATACATTCCAGCAAACCGGCACCGAGAATTGGAGGAAAGCTTTCAAAGCCGCGAGCCGAAACCTCCATTGAAAGATTTCAGTTGCAAACCACTCAATTCGCCTCCCGCTTCCTCCACACACCACCCACACCACCCCCCATGGCGTCCCGGAGACTTGCTTTGAACCTCTCGCAGGGCCTGCGGAAGGGTCCTTCGTCGTTGACGAGGACTTCCCGTCTGACCCGAGGCCTCGCTACGCCCGCCAGCCCCGTCGGCAAAGTCGAAACCACCACCCTGAAGAATGGACTGACTGTACGCCATCACGCGCGCTCCCCCAAGTCCCTCGCTCAGAAGAGATCAATTGGCTGCATAGAGGGACAGTAAAGACTCGTAAGCTAACCGTTGACTCTCTAGGTCGCCACCAATTACTCGCCATGGTCCCAGACTTCCACAGTCGGCATGTGGATTGATGCTGGCTCGAGGGCAGAGACTGACGAGACCAATGGCACTGCTCATTTCCTTGAGCATCTCGCCTTTAAGGTAGGATTCTCTGCATTGCGTTGCTGCTTTCTTGATGAATTTGATGGCTGACATTTTTTTTAGGGTACCTCAAACCGGACACAGCAGCAACTCGAGCTCGAGATTGAGAACATGGGTGGCCACCTAAACGCCTACACCTCGGTTGGTAACGTCCCGTATCCCCTGTAAGGGAATGCCATTAACCAAGGTTGAATCAACAGCGCGAGAACACCGTCTACTTTGCCAAGGCGTTCAACTCGGACGTACCCCAATGCGTCGATATCCTCGCCGATATCCTCCAAAACTCCAAGCTCGAGGAGGCCGCCATTGAGCGCGAGCGCGACGTCATCCTCCGCGAGTCCGAGGAGGTCGAGAAGCAGATGGAGGAGGTCGTCTTCGACCACCTCCACGCCACCGCCTTCCAGCACCAGCCTCTCGGCCGCACCATCCTCGGCCCCCGCCAGAACATCCGCGACATCACCCGCACCGAGCTCGTCAACTACATCAAGAACAACTACACCGCCGACCGCATGGTCCTCGTCGGCGCCGGCGGCGTCCCCCACGACAAGCTCGTCGAGCTGGCCGAGAAGTACTTTGCCGGCCTCCCCAGCCACGGGCCCCACAACCAGGCCTACCTCCTGTCCAAGCAAAAGGCCGACTTTATCGGCTCCGACGTCCGCGTCCGCGACGACCAGATCCCCACCGCCAACATTGCCATTGCCGTCGAGGGCGTCAGCTGGAACGACGCCGACTACTACACCGCCCTCGTCACCCAGGCCATTGTCGGCAACTACGATAAGGCCCTGGGCAACGCGCCCCACCAGGGCAGCAAGCTGAGCGGGTTTGTCCACAAGAACGACCTTGCCAACAGCTTCATGAGCTTCTCCACCAGCTACAGCGATACTGGGTGGGTTCTCCTTGTTCTTCCCTTCCTCTCAGTCAAACCCGGTACAAAAGAAACGCAGCTAACTGTCGCAGCCTCTGGGGTATCTACCTCGTCACCGACAAGCTGACCCGCGTCGACGACCTCGTCCACTTTGCCCTCCGCGAATGGATGCGTCTCTGCTCCAACGTCAGCGACTCCGAGGTCGAGCGCGCCAAGGCCCAGCTCAAGGCCTCCATCCTCCTCTCCCTCGACGGCACCACCGCCGTCGCCGAGGACATTGGCCGCCAGCTCATCACCACCGGCCGCCACGCCAGCCCCGCCGAGATTGAGCGCGTCATCGACCACATCTCCGCCAAGGACGTCATGGACTTTGCCAACCGGAAGCTCTGGGACCAGGACGTCGCCATCAGCGCCGTGGGAAGCATCGACGCCCTCTTTGATTACCAACGGCTCAGGAACACCATGAAGCCCAAGTTCTAAGCGAAGGATTTCGTGGATGAGGGAGGGGGAAGGTTTCGGCTGGTTTCTACGGATAGAGTGTATGAGATACCGTTTTTACAGGCCTACTGTATCATAAAAAGAGTCCCTTTTGTTCACAGTGGCGCTCGTGCAACGCGTGTTTGAGGCAGCAGTAGTCTTTGCCAGGGAGAGGTAAGGAGAGGTAATCCTAGAAGGCTGGACGGTAGAGGAGCCTTGAACACTGAATTGATGAGCCGATCCTGAGTTGTAAAGACTATGTCCATGGAATTCGCCTCGAGAATCACTTCTGACTTTTGTCTCATTGCTTTGTCGAGCCGAGATATTATTTCCCCCTAACCTGATGATAAATACCCACCAACCCAACCCCTTATATACTCTTGTCAACCAAGCAGAGATGAACCTCACTATACTGTCCTATTCATTTCCCTCCATGTGTCGGACCCGAATTTCCACAGCCCGTCTGTGGGCCTCCAGCTCTTCGACCTTGGCGAGGTGCATGACGGATTCGCCCACGTTCTTCAGGCCCTCGGCCGTCAAGTTGGCGCTGGTGATGTGCTTGACAAAGGACCCGAGATTGACCCCCGAGTACTGCTTTGCGTAGCCGTAGGTTGCTAATGACCGTCAGTGGGAGAGACCTAAAAAAAATAAAAGAGACAGGAAAACATACGCAGAGAATGGTTCACACCCGCAGAGTAATCGCCCACACTCTCAGGAGTCCACTGGCCGACGAAAACGCTACCGGCATTCATGACCGAGTCGACTACCTTCTCGGCGTCCTGGAGCTGCAGGATGAGATGCTCGGGCGCATACTCGTTGCTGATGCGCATGGCCTCGTCGACGTCGCGGACGCAAATGGTGACCGAGTGGGCAATGGACCCGCGGACGATATCGACGCGCGGCAGGGCCATGGCCTGGGCGTGCACCTCGTCCTCGATGGCGCGGAGCTGGTCCTCGCTCAGGTCGACGGCGATGAGGATGACCTGGCTGTCGACGCCGTGCTCGGCCTGGGAGAGGAGGTCCGAGGCCACAAAGGCCGGGTTGGCGTGGGCGTCGGCGATGACGAGCACCTCGGACGGGCCGGCCGGCATGTCGATGCCGACGCCGGCGTTGGTGTCGTTGCTGACGAGCATCTTGGCCGCCGTGACGAACTGGTTGCCCGGGCCGAGGATCTTGTCGACCTTTGTGATGTTCTCGGTGCCGTAGGCGAGGGC
This sequence comes from Sodiomyces alcalophilus JCM 7366, assembly GCF_042370955.1. Taxonomy (NCBI): domain Eukaryota; kingdom Fungi; phylum Ascomycota; class Sordariomycetes; order Glomerellales; family Plectosphaerellaceae; genus Sodiomyces; species Sodiomyces alcalophilus. Next base: position 273,450 of record NW_027263534.1, on the reverse strand, counting down.
CGCCACCGCCTGCGCGCCGCCGGCGAGGACGATGCTTTCGGCGCCAATCTTGTGCGCCACGTAGACAATCTCGGGCGTCAGGCTGCCGTCGGGCCGCGGGGGGGACGCGAGTACAATCTTCTTGCACCCGGCCACCATGGCGGGCACGCCCAGCATCAGGGCGGTGCTGGGGAGCACGGCGGTGCCGCCGGGGACGTACAGGCCGACGCGCTCGATGGGGCGCGAGAAGCGGCTGCACACCACGCCGGGCATGGTCTCGACGTGGAGCGGCTTGTCGACCTCCCCCTGGGCGGCGTGGAACTTGCGGATGTTGTCAAAGGAGACGTCGATGGCCTTGATCGACTCGGGGGACAGCCGCATGGCCTCTTCGGGGAACGGCGCCTTGAGCACGGGCGAGGTGAGGGAGGTGGCCTTTTCGAACTTGTGGGTGTAGGCCAGGACGGCCTTGTCGCCGCCGGTCCGGACGTCCTCGATGATGGGCTTGATGATGTTCAGGATGGCGTCGGGTGACTTTTGCGACGGGCGCTTGAGAGCCTCGAGGATCTCGGCCTCGGAGGCCTGGGAGGCGTCGTAACGGCGCATGGTGATTCTGTCCGTCTTGGGTTCACTCGCCGGAGCAGCGGCAGGGGCAGGGGCCGGTTGGTCCGCAGAGATGCCCTCCTTCTCGGCCCACTTCCCCTTGGCGTCACCCTTCCTCCTCTTGACCTTCCAGGCCTTGGCGTCCAGATTCTTCTCGATATCGGCCAGGCTCACGCCGGCGCTGACGGCCTTTGTGAGGGCGAAATAGATCAGGTCGGCGGCCTCGAAGGCGACTTCCTCGGGGGTCTGGGCATCGCACAGCTCCTCGGCCTCTTCCATGATCTTGGCCCGCAGCAGCTTCTCGTCGTTGAACAGGCGCGCGGTGTACGAGCCCTCGGGGGCCGACTGTTTCCTGGACACGAGGGTCTTCTCCAGGCGCGGGATGCCCGACAGGTCGCCGAAGCAGCCGTCCTGTTCCAGGTGGCAGAAGCGACCGTTCTGCTTGACGATGAACTTGAGGGTATCGTTATCGCAGTCGACGGAGATGCGGATCAGCTCCTGAGTGTCGCCCGAGGTGGCGCCCTTGACCCATAGGCCGCGTTTCCGGCTCTGGTAGACGCCCGATTGCGTCCTCAGAGCCTCGGCGATGCTCTCCTCGCTGCTGTAGGCGAGACCCAGGGCAATGTTCGACTCGTCGCAAACCACAGTGGGAATGAGGCCATCGGCGCGGTCCGACTTGCAGTACGAGGCGATGACCTTGGGCAGGGAGAGTCTCGTGGTGTCCTCCTTGCTAACGGTCAGTCGGTCGGAGGGGAGGATGGGGATAGCGCGGCACTTGCGTGCTACCTGGAGGAAGGTTTCCAGGTCCGCACCAGACACCGGCTTGAGGAAAAGGTTGGGCAGCTTCTTGGACTCGGCCTGCTTGACAAAGTCGTCGAGTTTGGGACTCTGGGGGTCGAACTCTTTCACCAGGAGGCTGTTGCTGGCAGAAGCAGCCGACAGGTCCAAGTCGGTGACCACAGAGCCGACACGGTCACCAAACTCGGCATATTGGGGCAGGTTCTCGGGGGCGACGAAGACTTGGCGCGCGCCTGCATCAAGCAGAGATACCACGTCGTCTAGGGAGTCGACGTCGGTCACGTCAAAGTAGCCACGAAACTCGGCATTGTGGCGCTTCAAAAAGCGATGGAACTTGCCGAGAGTCTGGGTAGTGGCGTGGAAGAACGGAGCACCGAGGGCAGAGACCTGTTCCCGGGCGAGGCCTTCGAGGTTGGCCAGCCCGGGGGGGACGGCAACGCTGATGAGGAAAGGGAACGGTAGTGTTGTTTCCATGGCGAGGTCTAGGCGACGATTTGCCAGAGTAGAGTAGGAGGAAGAAGAATCGATTCCCGGGCCTTGGAAGACGGCGAGGGCGTCTGGACGAGATGAGTTAGATGGGTGAGAAGAGAACGAGGAGTCTAGAGACGAATGGCGCTCTTACTAGTTAGTGTTCGTTTCTTTCTTCCTTTTCCCGACGCTGTTCTGGTTCGTATTTGAAGTTGATTGTAGTTGTAGTGAAGATTCAGGGACGGCAAAGACAAAAGATGCCAACTAGTAGATGGAAGAATTGAGTTTCCGAGTCACATCCCACCTTCCACTTCCTTCCTCCCATCTCCGAGTCCGGCTCGAATTTTGGCGGGGCAATTTTTGACCCCTCCATTTAGTCTTTCCACTGCCGGCTTTTGCCAGGGGATGCCATCTGAAGACGTACCAGCCATTGTGTGGCTCGTGCTTGGAATTGAACCTACTCAGCCACGATATCGGATAATAGATCTACCGTCGCACACTCCACTCCAGTCCTTCAGACCTCATGTCAATATCCATCATCTTGTCCATTGTGATGGATGGAATATTGGGAGGTTGAACTTAAACACCTACGACTCTTCAAACCGTACGCCGAATTTTCCATCAAAATACCACCTTGATCTACTCACCTACCTCACCGCTGCAACTTCGACTCCGTTACCTCCAACTCCTCCCGGATCCCATCGGCCCCCATCACATCTTCCTCACGATCCCATCCCATCAATTCCATAGCAACGCTTCCCGGCGTAGCAACCAGCCATCATGAGCACACAAGCTACCTCAACACCCCAGGTCAACGGCGTACCTTCTTCCGCCCAAAACCCATCCCAACAAACCACCTCCACCTCCCAACAAAACACCCCCCAATCGCAATCGGCAACCCAACCATCACAACCGCAATCGCAGCAACCAGCGCAGCAACAAAGTCAACAGCAACCTCCCGACGCCTCCTCCTCCGCCCCCCGACCGCGCGACGCAAGGATGATCGAGCTCCTCCTCACCTCCCAAGGCGTCACCTCCTACGAGACCCGCGTGCCCCTCTTCCTCCTCGACTTTGCCTACCGCCACACCTCCTCCATCCTCAACGACGCCCTCCACCTGGGCGCCGACCCCTACACCACCCACGCCGGCGCCAAACCCTCCGCCCACGCCGGCCCCGCCTCCATCCCCGGCTCGGGCGGCGACGCCACCGTCTCCGCCAACGCCATCAAGATCGCCATCGCCTCGCGCCTCGTCTACCAGTTCCGCGGTGGCCGCGGCTCCGGTGGCATCAGCAAGGACTGGCTCCAGGACCTCGCCAAGGAACACAACCGCGTCGCCCTCCCGCGCGTCGCCCCCAACGAGTGGGGTGTCCGCCTCCCCAGCGAGCGCTTCGTCCTCACCGGCACCAGCTGGGGTCTCAAGGACGTCTGGGAAGAAGCCGGCATGGACGAGGACGAGAGCGATGAAGAACCGGAGCTGCAACAGGGGGGTGGTGGTGGTGGTGCCATGGAAGGTGTCGAGCCGACCGGTGCGGCTGCGACTGCCGACGAGAAGAATGAAGATGGCGAAGAAGTCGAAGGTGGAACCATGGAGGATGTGTTCGGCAAGGACATGGAAGATGAGGAGATGGGAGGCTCGGGATAGGAGAACGGCGCCTCTTCCACCTCCTCTTCTACCATGGCTGGTGTGTCTGCCACTACTGTTGCGCTTCCCGCCGGCCCAGTCGCTTCTCCTGCTGCCTTGCCACCTCACCTCATCGCCCACCATAAAACCCACGTCGCCAATGCAGCGAGCACCAACGGCCACGTCAACCCGTCCGTTTATCATCACTCACCCAGATACAAGTCGAGCAACGGCCAACCCAGATACCATCCTCACCCGCGTCCCAACCCAGTACCAACCTCGATACCCTCGACTTTTACTACACGGAACCCGTCCCTCGGCGGACATCCTTCCAAGCCCGCGCCCTCATCGTCTTGGGAGAGTCAGCAGGCACCCCATGTCCAAGCCTACTTTGTCGTTCCGAACGGGACCAACCACAGCAGCTCTAACCGTAACGGTATTTGACGCGACTAGATAACATGGTCACCTGGGGCATGCAGAAATCTTGCAAACATGGGTACAAATAATAGGGGGTGGGCTGAGATATATTTGTCTCTACACAAGCGTCCGGGGAAAACAGAGAACTACCTATATTTTGATAGCGAGAAACTACACAAGAGTCAGGCTATGGGTCCTGGTTAATGGAGAGGTAATAAGGACGTTGCCAATGTAGGCAGAAGTAGAGCAAGCATCCAGTCACCATCCCGAACCAATACAGCGACACTTTAATTCGAAAAGCCAGACGAAAACACGCCAGAGTACAATCTCGCCACGATGTAGTATACATGCGCCTGTATCCCATGTGTCCATTGCGATCCCAACGCCAGCGCTATGTCCCAAAAGTGCCATGTCCCATCTTTCGTCCTGCCACCATGTGTCTCTATCTCTAACCAGCGTCGGGACCGTGAAATCCATCTTGATGCCATTCGGCAAACCGCAAAAGGAAAAGAAAAAAAACGAAGTAACAAAAGTGGAAAAAAGGAGCGATCACTTGAGATCCACCCCTAAAGCCTCCATGCTGGCCATCCTCATAATCTCACGAGCAGTCTCTCAGCGGACTTGTCACTCCTGAATCGCCTGGGTGACATTCTTCAACCCCGTGATGGCCTCGGCACCGACATCCTGCACCAACTCTCTGTTCACGGGCCGCGACGACGTGGGAACCAACGCCAAGTCCGCCTCGCTGGGCGTAACCTCAACGTCCTCGAGCATGGGCGTGCTGGGCGTCGGCGTGCTTCTCGCCGGTCGTCGACCCGTCTCCGCACCGCCATCGTCCTCCTCGTCTTCCTCTTCTTCTTCGTCCTCATCCTCCCCATACTCCTCTTCGTACGCATGCTCGTCGTCGGCATCCGACTCATCAATGCTCAAACGATGCATGCTCTGCTCCATACTCTCACTCAATTCCTCGTCGTCGTACTCATCCACCGAGTCCCGAGAAATATAACTGTCCGCAAGACCGTCGCCCACCTCGTCGTCCTCGTCCTCGTCCTCGTCCTCGTCATCGTCGAGTCGTCCATACGCAGGCCCGTCATCCCCCGTGTCGCTGGCCGAAAACTCGTCCAGCTCCAGGGGCTCGTCCCTCCAATACTTGAAATCCGTAAACTCCTCCGCGCCGCCCCTGACCAGCATGCTGACCGGCGGGAAGAAGTGGTCGACGACTTCGTTGATGTTCATGTACGACATCTTGAGCCTGTTCAGGCTCAGCACGTCCAGGCAGACCTCGGCGTTGGAGTTGATGGTGAAGATGCGGTTCCGCGGCACGTCGACCGTCCGGTAGGAGATTTGGTCGGTGAGACGGTTCCCGTAGCCGGCGTAGAACGGGGTGTGGTCGGGTCCGTACAGGGACCGGATGTCCCGGAGGGTGGCCATCTTGAACACGTGAGGTTTGCGCAGGTAGACCTCGCGGCGGAGGGCCGCCATGGTGCGGTCGGGCGACAGGATGGTCGGGCCCCGCGGCAGTCTGTAGCCGTCCTGCTGGATGCCGGCCAGGTAGGCCCTCGTGGTGTCGGACTGCCCCACGGACCGGCTCGTCAGGTACATGATGTTGTAGCCGTTGGCGGCGATGTCGCTGTAGAGCTTGGCGACGCCGGCGTGGGTCCAGTCGCGGCCGATCATGTTGAGGACGTGGCCGAGGGCGTCCGACTTGGTGATGGTGCCGTCAATGTCGGAGATGACGACGGGGGTCTCGTGCTTCCAGAGGAACATGTTCGCCTGGCAGGTGGCGCGGTTGACGGTGAAGCTCATGCTGTTCGCGCCCGGTTTCAGGTCGAGGGCCTTGAGCTGGTCGCTCGTCAGGCGAAGCGTCTTGGCGTAGTTCAGGTTGGGGTCGCCGGCGGTCGACGTGGGCGGCGTGCTCGGCGACGTGACGTGGGAGCTGACGTCCGACCCGGCTCGCCTGTGCAGGCGAGAATCGGCCGTGGTGGTGGCATCGCTAGTGTCACTCTGGTAACCAGGATCGGAAACGGCATCGGCGGCGACGCGACGGAACCCGGCCTCCATGGCCCGCCTCTGGGCCGCCTCCTTGGCCTCTTCGCTGCTGTAGATCCAAATGTTCCCTTGCTCGTCCATGCCGAAGAGGGCGCCAATGTCGTAATTCCCCTCGAGCTCCTGCGACAAGACCTTGCGAGCCATGATTTCGGCCCGGAAGACGTCTTCTTCGTTGCTCTTCAGCGTGGTCATGTCGAGTTTGAGGTCGCCCGTTTCGGTGACTTCACACGGAATGTTGGCGGCCGAGAGCTTCTCGCTGAGGGCGGTAGCACGGGCCACGGCTTCTGTTGCCGGGAGAGGCGGGGGGATTGGCGAGTGGGCGAAGAGCCGGGGGGTACCTGGCTCGACCGCCGCTTCGCCAGCCTCGGAGTCGCTCGCTGGGGAGGATCGGGCTAGGAAGTCTTCGCTGCGCGATCGAAGCACGTGGGACCAATCGCCCGACGGGGGGCGTTCGTGCGTCGTGCCGGGGTTAGGGATCGAAGTGGCAGCGGTCAGGATGCCTGAGTAAGACGGTATCAGCAAGTGGCGAACGCGGGAGATGTGACATGATGGAGGAGGGGAAAAGGGATGAGGGAAAAGGGGAGACAGGGGAAACTACCATCTTCGCGTGACGCCGAAGTCGAATATACAGGCGCAGTCTTCGAGGGGTGCGACCTGCCAGAGGAATTGTCGAGTTCTAGAAGATCGGGTTCCTGAAGACTGGGAGAAACAGAGCGGCGCGCATTAAGGGGAGGACTCGAGGCAGGGGAGACGAGAGGCGAGGTCTGGAGATCCTTGGGGATGGTGTCGCTGGTCTCGAAGATGAAAAAGGCCTCGCCCTCCTCGCCGAGTTTCATGGGATAAGGCTGCTTCTCGCCATTGACGCGAAAGTCGACCTTTTTCTCATAGGGGCGAAGAAGCGAGAACTTGCCGAAGCGGACGTGGAAGGGGGAGCAGGCCAGAGAGCCGTCCTCCTGTTCGACGACGATGACGTCGATGGCACCGCTGAGGGTAGCCGGGTTGATGGAGTTCCATGCCGACGAGACCGAGTCGCTGATGTTCCTGACGTACTGCATGGCAGCGGGCGACAGACAGATGGAGACGGGCTGTGGGTTTGCAATGGATCGTCTCGATGCCGGGAAGTGTTGTTGGCCGGCGTGGTAGCTGAGGTCGGTGGTGTGGCGAGCGTAGAGGTCGAGGGAGAATGTTATGTCAGCCACAAATGGCGACAAACAAGCAGTCAAGGGACCAGTCGGGCCAGCCGAGTTGGGTTAGGCTATGGTATGTATGGACGGCTGGTGGTTGTGATGGGCGCAGGAAGTGTGGGGGGTGGTTGAGGTTGCGGGAGGGGGATTTGACGACGCGCGGAGGGGGAGAGCAATTGTTGGGGAAGTCGTATATTGGCTGTTACGATGCAGGGGTCTTGATGCGGATCGGTATTCGTTTGAAGGTCATGGGACAGCGTGAGCCGGAGGGGAAGCAGAAGTGGCTGTCGGCCTGGAATGAACGAGAGTTGTGCCGTCCACCAGGGGAATTGAAGAGACAAAGTCTGAAAAAGTCAAAAGTCGCTCGAGTTTTGCGTTCTAGGTAATAGAATAGGAAACGAGGGATAATGTGTGGGAGGGCAGGTGGATGGAGGTAGTACAGAGGATGCAGGTTGTCGAGAAATATTATCGTGGGGCGAGGAATGTCCAAGGCGGCAGGAGGGACGCCGAGGGAGAGGAGTCCATCACGGGCATGACATGACGAAACTGATGGGGAAACACCCTGGTCCAAGGAGTCCCGAAAGGTATAGTAGCTTCACAAAAGTGACAAAGTCACACTAACGTTGACGCGTACATTGGCAGTGGCAAATTGTTAAGGACTACTCGTAACTTTGGCGCGGTGGGCCGTACACAAGGTCTCAGCCACTGTACCTGTAGCGGCATAGCGGGTTCAATCGTTGAGGTTCTTGGCCAGACCTGGCTACGGAGTACTACCGTACCTACAACGTAATGGCGCAGTCGTTCCGTACTATGACACGGGCCAAGTGAACTGAAGCTCACGAGCCACGGCGTCGTCACCTCGGCTTCATTCGAGGAGCAGCTCACCAAGCCAAGCCAAGGCACTATCATGGACCCCTGTATTCTCCCCAAGCTCCCCAACTTTTTTAGCGGCAGTTCTCTCAACGGTCTCAATGGATTTCTTCGGGAAGTGTCGAGGCGAATGGCATTCTGAGTGAATGCCTTTGCTGAAAGTACCTAGGGAGTGTACCATGTTGTACCTACAATGTAATTGTCTTCAAACTCGGGGGTCTATTATAGCTCTAGGGCTGCATATAGACAAGGACTGGATCGAAAGGAAGAAAAGAATATCAAAAGAAGCCGAGGCACGAGTCAACCATGATTTCACGAGGATGCATTTGATAATAGCCACGCAAATACATGTAATTCACCAGGCACGCCGTTTGACACATGATATAGCAGCCCCGACACCCTCCGGGTGAATGTATTGAGGTACCTGAAGTTACCCCAGCTTTGAGGCAGGCAGAAAAAAAAAGAAAAAGAAAAAAGGAAAATAAAATAAAACAATAAAAAAAAAGGAAAGTACCTCACCACAGCACCAAACTCCGACTAGTTACCCACTCGCATGAACAGACATCTCATAGCTTCGCTTTCGTGTCCTTCTCCTCCCACCAAGGATATGCGGCTGGCGCGTCCCTGTCGAGGCTCGCCCGAAAGTCAGGCGACCTCTTCTCCCGAAAGCTCTGGATGCCCTCCTTGCTGTCAGCCCCGCTGATCATGTCGAAGAAGACGGCGCTCTCGAGTAGATGGGCCTCCTCGGGCGACGCAGGCCCCCGGTACATGAGCTCCTTGCTCATCTGAAAGGCCACGCCGCTCACGTTGGCCGCCACGTCCTCGGCGATGGCCAGCGCGCGGGGCACCACCTGATCCGGGTCGACGACCTCGCCAAACAACCCGCCGAACACGTCGCTCCTCGTCGCCGGGAACACGGCGCCCGTGGCGACGAGGCGCATGGCGCGGCTGGTGCCGATCAGCCGCGGCAGGAAGAAGCTGCTGCAGGCCTCCATGTTGAGCCCGCGCCGGCCAAAGACGAAGCCAATCTTGGCCCGGTTCGACACCACGCGGATGCTCGCCGGCAGCGTCATGGTGATGCCCACGCCGACGGCGCTGCCGTTGATGGCCGCCACCACGGGCTTGGGGCACCGGTGGATGGCCAGGGACACGCGGCCGCCGCCGTCGCGGTAGTCCTCGCGCCGGAGCTTGTCAAAGTCGTAGCTGCGGCCCGTCGACGCGAGGGCCAGGTCCATGCCGGCGCAGAAGATGGTGTTGGTCGGGTCGGACCCCGTGAGGACGATGGCCTTGACGCGCGGGTCGGCGCCCAGGACGGTAAAGGCCGTCTCGAGCGAGTCGGTCATGGGCTCGGTAAAGGCATTGCGGGCTTCGGGGCGGTTGAGGATGACGAGGATGACGGGCGTTACGTGGGTTGAGGAAGCGGGGTGGTGGGAGAGTTTGATTTCGGGGAGTTTATATGTGTTGTAGCTGGGGGGGAGGGGGGTGTTGGATGTCATGGCGAGGGCAAGATTAGTTCAGTGTATTTGGATTTCTTTTTTTTTTTCGGGTCAGATACCATTAACAAACATAATACTGGTAAAGGCTGGTGTACGAAGTAATATCGGCCAGGGACGTGAGAATGATTGTTGATGTTCCGGTGTAGAATCTCAGGTACGCTGTACGACCGCTCGCACGAACTGATGCCGAGGCAATTGGCTCGGATGAAGTCCCATTTGGGACTAATATTTAGTCGCGTCCTTTACACGTGTAATTATTTCACTTTTTAGGTCTCTTCTCCCACGAGCAATACAAGTAAATCATGAGATGGGCTCAAATGCGCTTGTTCCTGGTCATCACCTTGTACCCGAAATGCTGAGTTACCGTCCCAAGAAGCAACAAGTGACATCTCTCCGCCATCTTCCCGGATGGATATGTACTGTGTACACACGGTACTATTACTGTATACCCTACAAACTCAGTACGCTACCGTAGACTTGGCCCTAAAAGGATTGGGCCCCGATTACATAACCTCTCCACACCTTACTAAGACTTCCTCCGTACACTTCTCCGGTAGTCAACAACTTGCATCACGCAAAATCCATCTCGACATACCGGTATCCTACCGTCCATCACATGACAGCAGCAAGTCACCATGGCAAACACGGGAGGCAGGCCATCCACCGTCAAGGAGTGGATGGACCACAAGGATAAACTACGTCGACTGTATGTCGATGAAAGGAAGCGAATGGATCAGGTCATAGCCATTATGCAAGCCGAGCACGGGCTGACGGTAGCAACGTACGTCTGGTATTTTCCGTTTCGAGCGTCTGGTGTCTTTAGACAACCGTATTCCCTTGTATTCTCATGCCCACCGCTGTCATTCATTAATAGATAATCTTATTGTCTCTTGGAACAGAAAGTCGCTGATGATTACAGAAAACGACCGCTGTGGAATCTATTCCGCAAATGGAAATTCCCGACGAGAAAGTCGACGGCCACCCCCATCGACGATGTCGTCCTTGCCAGGATCAGAGAGCTGTGGATGCAAAACGTCGGCCAGGCGGAACTGCATCGCATACTCACTGAAGAGGATGGCTATAACATTACCAAGCGGGCGCTGGTTATGGCCCGAAAGAAGCACAAAATGTTGTTTCGTTCCCCCCAGGGCGACAGGGCCGACGAAGATGAAGCCGAGAATCCATCCGAGGATGAGGATGAGGATGAGGATGGCGACGGCGATGGCGATGGCGATGACGATGACGTCTCTGCATCGGATTCAGGGACAAATGACGTGAATACCTCGAGCAGTCACCAGCCGCCGCCACACAACCACCAACACCAACCACACCAACACCCACCCCCACACCCGCACCCGCACCCGCCAGTACCGGCTCCGTTGGCTCCCATGGCGCTCATGGAAACCTCCCCTCCCCTCGCCGTCTTCCCCACGAACCCGACCAGCAGCTCCTCTCCCCCCGTCAGCAGGGGCCACAGCAAACCCCGTCGGCTGACGAGGAAGCATGGCATCCGGCCTCGCGACGTCACCACCCCGCCCAGGTTCCCCTCGGAGCTAACCCTCGACGAATCCAAAGCCATCCTCGGTCTCGAAAAGGAATCCTACAAGGCCATGCGCGCCATCTTCACCCAGATATGCGAGGAGGCCAGCGTGCTCAAGAAAACCCTCGCCGGCCCGGAACGCTGGGAAGCCCTCAAGGACGACCTGATCCGCCGCTTTCCCCCCCTCGAGGCCGAGATGTGGCAGAGCAGAGACAACCTGGACCGCAAGAAGCTGGCCCTCGACATCATCTGCTGCGACTGCACCAAGCGCATGCGCGTCAAGGAGCGCCACTTTGCCCTCACCCAGTCGAGGGACATTATGGGCCTCAACCCCTACGAGACGAGGCAGGCGCGCGTCGTCTTTTACGCCCTCGTCGAGAGGCACGCCATCCGCAGCAAGACCCACGCCGGCATCGCCAAGTGGAACGAGCTGAAGAACGAGTGGGTCGCCACCTGCCCTTACGTCCAGCGTGTCCTGGCCGGCGGGCCCTCCGACCCCGCCTACGAGGATAAGCTCAAGGCGCTGGAACGGCTTGCGCAGGACGTCATGAAGAGGCGCTGGCACGACAATGCTAGAGCTAGGAAGAAACAATCCGCCCATGCCGCCACACCTGGTGCGCAGTCGCCGGATGAGCCGGCTGCGGCCCAGGTTCCGGAGGCGGCTGCACATACCCAGGCGGGTTTCGAGTTTGTCCTCCGTCCCGGCGAGATGGCTGGCAGCAGCACCACGGGTGATGTCGGCGTCGGTGTCAGTATCGGCGGTAACCAATCCCAAGCTGCCATGACGTCGTCTAACACGGCGCAGTCCCAAGCAACACCCACGCCTTCCTCGCTCCTAGTGGGTACGGCTGCATCGTCCTTGCCGGGCCAGGAGGAAGTGGTGCTGGATCCTCGCCTACGGACCGCCCCGGCGACACAGCAGCCACCTGTGCAAGCAGCGACACCAGCACCAGCACCGACAGTAACAGTACCCCCCGGACCACCGTCGAGCAGCACAGCCATCTTCCTGCGGCCCCACGAGTCTTCCACCTTTCCTACCGGTGCCAGCGTATGGATAGGCACCATAGACTCGCGCTCCGTGCGGGAGGTTCGGCGCGCCGCCGTGGAGAGGTATCCTGGCGCTACGTGCCTGCGGGTCGAGGGTATCCTGAGGGACAGTAGGGGGGCCGAGATGCCGCTGTTGATCCAGGGGGATGCGGAGCTCGAGGCGTACCTGGCGCATCTGAACGGGACGACGCCTACTTTTGCTGTGCAGCTTGTTCCGGGGTGGGAGCCAACGTAGAACGGGCTGGGATAGGTCAGCCGTTAATAAATAGTTGTAACATTGTGAGAAAGACGATATGTTTCCTCTCAGTTGATTATGTCCGTGTCTTCCTCGACCGACGAGTGTTCGCCATGCCCGACAATATTGAATTCCAAAGCAATACAACTGTATTCGTAGTCGTACACGCCTGGCAAAAAGTACTTAAACACGACCATGTACCTTGACCCTATACATGTATGGCTGGGTACATAATCGTGTTTAAATACTTCCTGGTTCACACTGGGCAGGTCTGAAACTAAACTCGTGATTCAGCCACACTCCCTTCTCGCCTCCAAGCCACATATGGGTGGGGACCGTCGTGTACAGCCACTGCACTGGTACGTACTCTGTAGAACCCATCAACAATCTACACCATCAAGACGCATCGAAGGTTCTCTCGTTGCACTTCCAACGTGCTGACCTCTCCTACGACGGGACCCTTGGATAGTCGATCAAAAAGCAGACCAGTGCCTCTCTTTTTACGAGCCCATCTGCTACACACTTCAGCCCGACTCCCAATGGCAGATCAATCCCGCCGCAGCTGACTGATTCTTCCGTTTCTTCCGCTCATAGAAACCACCACCACCCCTCGGGTCCCCCAGTCTCGTCGACCCCTTCGTTCTCCCAACATCTACCTCACCATGGCACGGTTCCCGGCGGGGACGCCACGGACGGCACTCACCGGATTCCGTGCTGCTGCCCCATCTCTCGCCGCCTCCCGCTCGCCATGCGCCGCCACAGCCATTCGATGCATGTCGTCCGAGAAGAAACCGGAAGCGCGACCGTCCAAGGACAACAAAGCAGGCCGGACATTCCAGAGTCAGGTGTACGGTAGTATCACTCAGCGTCTGGCTCGCGAGAACGCTGAGCGGGAAAGGTTCGCTCGGGAGCGCGAGAAGACGGCGACGGGTCGCAGCTATGCCATGACTTTTGGTAGGGGTTTTTTTTTTTTTTTTTGGCGTTTTCCTTTTCTTCTTTGACTCCCTGATAAGCTCCTCTGGTCTTGTTAACGCTTCCTGGCGCCATAGCTCTCCTGTTCACAATGGGCGTCTCTTACTACCTCGGTACACTGTACCCCCCCAAACCGAACGAAGATTCGACACTCCCCTTGTCCGAGACGGTCGCACCCGAACACAAGACCAACCTGGAAAACATGCAGGCCGCCTGGGCTGACTTTGTTCGCATCCTCGGCAAGGAACATGTGAGCACGACCCCCACCGACCTCGACTTCCATGCCACCTCGGGCTGGTCCACCCACCAGGCCAAACCGACGGAGCGACCCTTTTGCGTCGTCTTCCCCGGTTCGACCGAGGAAGTGTCCGAGATTATGAAGGTGTGCCATCAGCGCCGGATCCCCGTCACCGGTTTCAGCGGCGGTACCAGCCTCGAGGGCCACTTCACCCCGACGCGCGGCGGCGTCTGCATCGACTTTGGCCGCATGAACAAGATCCTGGCGCTCCACAAGGACGACCTCGACGTGGTCGTCCAGCCGGCCGTCGGCTGGGAATCGCTAAACGACCAGCTCGCCGAGTCGAACCTCTTCTTCCCGCCCGACCCCGGCCCCGGCGCCATGATCGGCGGCATGGTGGGCACCGGGTGCAGCGGCACCAACGCCTACCGCTACGGCACCATGCGCGAGTGGGTGCTGTCGCTGACGGTGGTGCTCGCCGACGGCACGGTGATCAAGACGCGGCAGCGGCCGCGCAAGAGCTCGGCGGGCTACGACCTCACGCGGCTCTTCATCGGGTCCGAGGGCACGCTGGGCCTGGTGACCGAGGCGACGCTCAAGGTGGCGGTCAAGCCGGCGTCGACGTCGGTGGCGGTGGCGGCGTTCCCGTCGATCCGGCACGCGGCCAGCTGCGTGGCGCGCGTGGTCGGGGCCGGCATCCCCGTGGCGGCGGTGGAGATCCTCGACGACGTGCAGATGCGGTGCATCAACGAGGCGGGGCAGACGTCGCGGTCGTGGAAGGAGGCGCCGACGCTGTTTTTCAAGTTTGCCGGCACCGATCGCGGCGTCAGGGAGCAGGTGCAGATGGTCAAGGACCTGGCGGCCAAGGCGGGCGGCGAGTCGTTTGAGTTTGCGCGGAATGAGGACGAGCAGAACGAGCTGTGGAGCGCGCGCAAGGAGGCCCTGTGGAGCACCATGGCCGTGGGCCGGCCGGGCGACCATGTGTGGACGGGTGACGTCGCCGTGCCCATGAGCCGGTTGCCCGACATTATTGAGGAGACCAAGGAGGCCATGGGCAAGAGCGGTCTCTTTGGGAGTATTGTGGGACATGTCGGTGACGGGAACTTTCACAGTAGGTCCCCTTTTTTCCTTTCCCTAACCTTTGGCGACACGAGAATCTAACGGGATGCAGTGATTCTCATGTACAACGACCAGGAGCGGAAACGGGCCGAGAAGCTGGTGCACGATATGGTCAAGCGCGCGGTGGAGATGGAGGGCACGGTCACGGTATGTCTATGCTGCCCCTTGGTTCTTATTCGTCTCGAAGATCCGCTGTCGTCTTTGCAATGAAGCTTACAGAGAAACAGGGTGAACATGGTGTCGGGCTTGTGAAGCGCGACTACCTCCCGCATGAACTGGGAGAAACAACCGTCGACGCCATGAGACAGGTAAGCAATCTTTAACTTGACAAGACAAGAGCCAGACTGACACGATGTACAGATCAAGAAGGCGTTCGATCCCCTCTGCCTCTTGAACTGCGACAAGGTTGTGCGGATGCAGCAGCCCAAGTCTGGTGAAGTGCGCGAGTGGTGATATTATACGTATTGTATATTGTAAGACTTGGTTGTATATAGAACAACAAGCTACCGGCCCGTGGCTTGAACTTGGGCATGCATGTAAGAAGAAGGAATAAATGTGTACGATGTTGATATCTAGCGACAATGCATGCCATTCAACTCGGACCCGTCCATTATCAACCGATAAGACCAGGTAAACAAGACAATTCAAGACATTCTAGCACTTTCATTCCCAAGTCTTCTGTTCAATCGACTTGACTGGAGACAATTTGGTTAGCCCTGAGAAGGGGACACTTGCTGCTACAGCCTACTGGACCCATTTGTCGACAAAATAGCCCGTGGTAACGGCAAACACCGTCTTATGGAGAATATCAATGATTTGTTCTCCGACCGGCCAGGTCCTACAGCAGCGTCAGCAAAGCAATATCCCAAGTCCAACGGAACGAGGAACGGACCAAGGTAATGCGCCGACGCCGGTCAAATTTTCCAACGTCTGGTCGATCAAGAGACGGACGCCGATGAAGATGAAATCGGCAAAGGGCCCGCGGATGCCATTCCAGGTCATGATGGCCCTGATGCCGCCGGCGACGGCCCCCTGGCCGTAGTGCATGGCCATGTTGAGCAGGAACAGCTGGGTCGGCGTGCTCGCCTGGACGAATAGCAGGCGCTCGAGGGTGCGGGCGGGGACGAACGAGTTGGCGCGTCCGGTGACGAGCTGTTCTGCTTTCTCGGCCAGCGTCATCCTGGCCGTGTGAGAGGGAGAACAAGACGGGGGAAGAGGGAGAGGTGGCGAGCGTACATTGTCACTCCCACGAGGCCGGACCCGCCCCCGATGAGGAGGACGGAGCTCAGCGGGAGGCGGGACGGGGGCCGCCCTGGGACGGTTCTTCGCGTTTCCATTGTGTCTTTGTTCATGGTTAGGCTGGTCAAGATGTTGAGGTGAGACGGTTTCTTTCCCGTAAAACGCCCGTAGAACGGTTCAGACTCTGGATGCGAGAGCGGATGACAGAGGAAGGAAACGGGAGGTCAACAGGCGTGATGGAAAGCGTGCTGGCGAGAATTGATCGTCAATCACGGGTTTTCGATTCTGCAGAGATACGGATGCGACCAAGTCGGCCATTTGTCTTTCCATGGTATGAGTAAGGCAGCTGGTGGAAATATGGACGAGACACGGAGCAACACTCCCTGCGGTAGATGGAGCAGGCTCTGGACCCTAATGCAACCGGTTCGTTCTATGATTTCGCGACGCATCATAGACGCGCAGTCCGGGGGGCCCAACATGGGCATTCAAAGTGTTCCACGAAGGTTACATACGGTCTATTTTAGATGGCTACCCTGGCTTTGGCGGGAGATTGAGACAACCAGTGAGAAAGGCTGTGGTTGCAATAGCTCTGTTTATATGCTGATTAGCGTGGGCGAGGGCATCATTCGGCTGTCATCATTCTGGCCGGTGGGCGAACAAGTTACCTAGTACACTACCTAGACAACATATCACTAACTACACCGGGACTAAGACTATCGCAGTGTGACTGACCTCGTCTGCTTGTTTGTCCGATGCCCTCCTCGAGTTGGGCGACGCAGCAACCCGGCCGCAACCACGGTCCACGGCCATCGGCGGGTTTACCCGGAGCCCCGGCGAGGGCCGGGCTGGCGGGACATTTGTTAGGCGCCGCACCGGGCGGAATGTGGCCGAGAGGTCCTTACGTTGTCAATAAGGACATACCTTTCTGAACCCTGGTCTGTTCTGGTTTGATTTATTTTTTTAAAGATATGATTGTTGGTCTTCTTGATTTCGGTATTCTGATAGAAAGCAGGGCATGCCTTGACAAAGTCCGTACGAGCGGGATGTCTACGTACTTGCTGATCGGGGCTAGTTGTTCCGGTTCCCGGTAATACTCCGATCCTTTGGTGGTCTGTGCGACAGGGCTGAGGGCTGAGACGAAGTACTTCGTACGTACTCTCAGCATGACATTTCTCGTGCGTCACAGCACCACCTCACCAACGCTACGCAATGCCGTATAACGTACGCAGCGCTGCCAGAGGAGCTTGATGCAAGGACGGGTTTAATAAGTATCAGGCGGAGAGTAAGCTCCGGACTAGTATCCATTGTCCAACTTCTAATCTACAAAAAAACCAGACGCGACAATGACGTCTTCCTCGAGCATACTTCGTACGGATGATGCTCACCAAAACGTCATAAGGTGAGGTCTTTGGGTGTTTCCTGCCCTTTCAGGGAGTTTGTGAAGCCAGTCCAGCCTCTATCATGCTCCTCATCCTTCCAAGTCAAAACCTGTTGTCTGCTCCTGGGAATTCATATGTGAATTGACATCGTGCCTACTGCAACTCACGATATCAAACGTCTTCAGAACACTTATAATCTCCCATCTCCAACAATACAGCACCTTCTAACCGCCTCACAATGCTTCCTCTCCGAACCCTTGCCGCCAGCCAACGCACGCTAGCATCCAGACCCCAGACCCTCAACACCCTTCGCTTCGTCAAGCACCACCCCTTCAGCTCCACCGCCGCCAGGATGACTTCCATCTCCGACGCCGTCATCAAGGACCACCGCGAGCTGGAACAGTACTACAACGAGGTCGTCAACAGCAACGACCACGACCACCAGCAGCGCTTCGGCAACCAGTTCACCTGGGAACTCGCCCGCCACTCGGTCGGCGAGGAGCTCGTCGTCTACCCGGCCTTTGAGAAGCACATGGGTGCACGCGGTAGAGACATGGCCGAGCACGACCGCAAGGAGCACCACCACGTACGTTGCGACTAACTACTTGCTCCAATATTCCATCCCGTCTCCCCATGTGGCCCATCCCGTCTTATGTATCGAGACATTGCTAACAACAACACTGACTCGCAGGTCAAGGAACTCCTCAAGGAATTCCAAAACATGAAAGCCGGGGACCCAAACTACGTCCCCAAGCTGAAGGAGCTCTGGTCCGTCCTCTCCGAGCACATCAAGGAGGAAGAGGAGAAGGACCTGCCCTCCCTCGAGCAGGCCCTCCGCTCGGCCCACGGCGAGTCCGAGTCGATGGCCAAGAGCTTCGGCCGCACCAAGGCCTTTGTCCCCACCCGCAGCCACCCGTCTGCCGGCGAGAAGCCCCCCTTTGAGACCGTCATGGGCCTGATGACCGCCCCCATCGACCACCTTGCCGACCTTTTCAGGAAGTTCCCCGACAAGACCATCTCGCCTAACCCATCTACCAAGTGAGGGAGGAATGATTGTGGCCGCGGGGATAATGAATTTGTTGCTTTGAGTTATAGTAATAGATGATGTAAGGGTGAACAGGACAGTTTACGTTATTGTGGTGTTCTTCCACCTGGCCATTACGTGTCTCATACAATCAGTAAAATAAATCATGGTTTGCGAAATTACTCGTAGTAGGAATACTGTCCCTTGTGCTCCTTGCCATTAAAATGAATCACAAACCAAGGTACATTGGCCTTGTCGACTCGAGATTATTACTCCGACACTACCCAGCAACAGTCCTCTGCTCAGCCCAGATTACCGCTTTCTCCTCAGCCCATATACCGCTTTCATATCCCCTACACACGCTCAATGGTGGCGCTTCACCCGCTTAGCTGTCTGGAACTCGCCGGCGTACATCTTGAAGAACTGGTCCGGCTCGGTGGGGTGCGCGCCCGTGACATCATGGAAGGCCGTGGTGGAGATGTAGTTGGTCTTGCCCTCCCGGACAAGACTGTAGTACTCGAGGAGATATTGCTGTTCGGCCTGATCACTCTCCGACTGCGCACGAAGGACTTTGCGTGCCTCGGATCTAAGATGATTGTCAACATGTTGGCTTGTAAAAAAAAAAAAAAAAAAAAAAAAGGAAAAAGGAAAAAGAAGAAAGGCAACACAGGGCGACCTACTCGGAAATGTCCTCATACTGCATCTGCTTGCCGAGCGCTTTGGTTGCTGCCGCCGCGAGCTCATCGCCCGTGCAGAGCATGGGTCCTTGACAACGGAGGGTTAGTCAACAAAGCCGGGCGGGATACGTAAGGAATGGGAGGCTCTCGTACCAGTGACGACCATCATCTGTCCGCGGTGCCGATCGTCGAATCCGTGCTTGCCCTTGCCGGCGAGAACGTGGGCCGCAACTTGGGCAATGTCCTGCGAAAAGGAAAAAGTCACTACCACAATCACTGATGGAGGGATGCGGAAATGTCAACTTACACCCAGAGCCACCGGAGCAAACTTGTTGTTCTTTCCAATGGGCAGGGGGATGATGCCCTCCGACTGCGCTTGCGGGGCATAAAGCAAAAGATTCTCGGCATAAAAACCTGCCCTAGAATGGTGTAAATAAGTGTCAGCTGGGTGATCAACATCCTTGGACCGCAAGGACAGGACAAGAAAAACCCACCGAATCACAACCGGAGAATGACCAAGCGCAGTGCTTGGATCACCCTTGGCTGCCAAGGTCAACGCCTCGAGGTCGATAAACTCGCGGAGACGAGGCTGCTTCTTGGGGTCCGCATAGTCGCAGCCCGCCGAGCTGATGAGGCAGACATTCGGCACGCCGGCCTTCTTGGCCGCCCTGACGAGCTCGGCCGCAATGTCAAACTTTTCCGCGTTGGCCGGCGGGATGAGGCAGATGGTGTCGCAGCCCGTCTGCTTGAGCGTCTTGACCACCTCCCGCTCGCGGCCGGGGACGTGGTGCACGACCTTGGCGTTCATGGCCGCGAGCTCCTTGGGCTTCTGGTGGGACGGGTCCATGGTCAGCGCCGTGACCGAGTCGACTTTGCCGGAAAACGGCTCCGACAGGAGAAGTTCGGCGATGGCGAAGCCGGTTTGGCCTTCGGCCGCCGTGATGCAGACGTTGCGGGTCATGATGTGTGTGGTGATGTTGCTCGTGGAGTTTGCGTATTCTGGTAAGACGGTGTGATTTGCCTAGTGAAAGTTGAAAGCGAGAGAGGCTGTTGGATAAAGGGCAGGCAGGGTTGGGGGAATCTCGTGGATGCGGAACCAAGGTAAAAATACTTTTGTAACAAAGGAGTAAGGTCAGGACTCGGCAAGCAGGCTCGCTGTCCCTCTCACATCTTCAGCAACGAGGCAGCAGTGGCCTTCTTTCCTCGTATGCCATGATTTAACTCGGTCCTATACCGTGTTGTTGAGCGAATGGTCGCGTCATGGGTCGAGCCACGCTGATATTGATGATTCATCCCCGCGGGAGAACCCATGGTGGTCTGCTCTGCGCATGTCGCCGCCATGGTCTGCTACCCGAGACCTGCAGGAACCTTTCGTCGTCATCTCGTCGACAAACGGGATTTGGTAGAGAAGTTGGTGCCAGGCGGTGAGCCGCTCGGTGTACTCGGTAGTCATCACACGTCATTCAAGTGCTAAGGTACTTGTAAGTCGTACTCGGTACCTTATGTCAAAGGAGATAAGATAAGGCGTGACTAAAAGCGACCCAGCGAAATCTTGATCCGATGCCGTTTGATTGGCCGGATTACCTAATCAACTTTGACGAGCACAGCCCCATGGCTAACTTCTTGGCGCCCCCAAATTTCAGCCACTTTCCCCAGACATCCCGCCAATCTGGTCCCAACGTATTCGTAGTGCCAAACCAACAACTCTTTCGTATTGTGTCCTTTTATTTCCAGCGTCACAGGAACCATCGCGCAAGAAATCCACAAAGGGCGAGACAGAGCGACAACGATATTCAAATCCACGTTGAAGCCAGGCACGAAAAGACCAGCCAGGGCTAATCACCCTCTTTTCACCCGCCCAACTCACCATCCACGAGCTCCTCAAGCTCCAAGTACCATCTTTCTGTTCAGGCTCTTTCTTCCCTTCTCCCCGCCGACACACCCCTCCATTGCATCCCCCATCTACACTGCGATGTGCTTCGGCAGCAAGGAGGAAAGGGACGACAACCCGGCGCCCCGCCCGGCCCAATCCCTACGGTTGTCCCAGCGGGGCGCCGATTCTAGGTCCGGTAGCATACGCAGCCGGATGAGTGACAGGAAGCCGGCCGGAGACCGAGTCGAGCAACGGTACCAGCAGCGGGAAGGCGGATCATCGGGAGCAAGTGCCCATTTCAACGGCAACGTCACCCCGCACGCTGCCCCTGGGGATTTTGCCCCTCCGCCAGGTCCGCCGCCTGGACACCCAGCAGCTCAGCTCCAGACTCAGTCCTCGGATCATGCTCTCTATGCGCCGCCCCCGGGGCCCCCTCCAGGGATGGGCACGAACGAGGACTTTGCCCCGCCTCCCGGACCGCCGCCCGGCTTATCTCGTGATGGAGACTTTGAACCACCACCGGGACCCCCTCCTGGCCAACACTACGCGCCTCCAGATGGGCCCCCTCCCGGCCAACATTACGCGCCTCCGGATGGTCCCCCGCCCGGCCAACACTACGCGCCTCCAGATGGTCCTCCGCCCGCTCAGTACGCGCCTCCGGATGGTCCCCCGCCCGGCCAACACTACGCACCTCCAGATGGTCCCCCGCCCGCTCAGTACGCACCTCCGAATGGACCCCCTACTCAATACGCACCTCCCCCGGGCCCTCCCCCCCAGGCACGACCCGACGACGACTTCGCTCCCCCACCCGGACCCCCACCTGGTATTTCTGACCATTACGCCCCTCCCCCTGGACCTCCACCCGCCGCCGCCAGCACCACGCTACCCCACGAGTGGCAGCAGGCCGTACCGGACACCACAATGTTCCCTCCCCCGCCAGCCTTCTTCAGCGGCCACGACCGATCCCCAGCGACCAACGCGACCGAGGAAGAAGCCGAAGCCGGCGAGGCCTGGTGCGAGCAATACCCCCTCCTGCCGCCCCAGTCGCTGCCATCCCAAGCCCTCCAGGCCCAAGCCGCCCACGAGATCAACTTGCTTCTGCCGCAAGGGTTCCGAGGCACGCTTACCCCGTCGGCCCGGGGCGTCTGGGAAGGCCGCTCCGACGCCACCGCCAGGGACAGCTGCATCATCGGGTACCCGCCCATGTACGCGGCGGCGACGCAGTCTCCGCTGGTAACGGGACGGGCGTTCAAGATGTACTACGAGGTCCACATCCGGCGCGACAGCCAACCGGGCGAAGTGGCGCTGGCCCTGGGGTTCACGGCGCTGCCGTACCCCAACTTCCGCATGCCCGGGTGGCACCGCGGGTCGCTGGCGGTGCACGGCGACGACGGGCACAAGTACGTCAACGACCGGTGGGGCGGCAGGGACTTTACGCAGCCGTTCCATGCGGGCCAGACGGTCGGGATTGGCATGTCGCTGGCGCCGCGCGGGGACGGGTCCCTCAGCGTCGACATTTGGTTCACCAGGGACGGGAAGCTGGTGGGCGGGTGGAATCTGCACGAGGAGAGCGACGCCGAAGAGGATCTGCCGGTGACGGGGTTGGAGGGGCTGCATGACCTGAGTTGTGCCATTGGCGTGTTCCAGCACAACAGCTTCGAGGTTATCTTTGACCCGAAGAAGTGGAAGTACCAGGACGCTTTTTAGTGTTTGTTGTGATATGATCTAGATGATTTTTTTTTTTTTTGGTTTTCCTTCTTTTCGATACTTTTGGTTCTGGGCAACAGAATAGAATGATTGCCCCTTAATTACGTCGCTTTTCATAGCCCGGCGGATAATAGATTCGTGGTTAATATGGTTAATATAAGGATTCAAACAAGACACTGCCTTGGGTGGCAATTCAACGGGCGCTTGAAGAATGGGTGATCGACCTTGGTCAATTCTCCACAGGTCAGCTCCGAGAGGCAGCTGTTCATGCGCAACTCCATGCGGACCGAGCCTCACGTCCCGGGCTCGAACAACAACTCGGATAACCGACGTCTCGCCTCAGCCGGCTCCCACTCGACCAAGATGCGTTCCTGAGACTCCTCCATCTTCCGCCTCACAAAGGGTTCCATAGCCTGCCGTTCCTCACGACCCAAGAGGTCCAGCCTCGTCTTCCACAGTTCATCATCAGGCACCCCGGAGTCCCGCACGCCGAAGAAGCGCTCGTCGAGGAAGTTCCAAAAGACAGCGTCAAAAGCCCAACTCTTCCGCGCCGCGTAGTTGAGCCAGAAGCGACCAGTCTCCCAACTTTCCCTCATGTGCACTGAGAGTGGTACGCCATCCAGAAAGGCAACGTGAGCGCCCTTCTCCTGCTCCTCCATGGCCTTGAGCCATATCTCCAGCTGTAGCCCATAGGCCTTGCTCCACTCGTCGACGCCTGACGGCCGCCACATCTCCGGCGTTTCGAACAACAACCACCAGGGCGGGTCGAGAACGAACTGTGTTGGTGCCGCGTACGTGAACTCCCAGTCGATCACAGCAGCCACTTCGACTTCGCCGTCAGGGCCCGAGTCGTCTATGAGGACATTGGTCGGCCTAAAGTCGTCGCACCAGAGGCGGAAGGCCCCCGATCCGTCCGGGGCAGGAATTCTCGGGCGTGTCGCCTTGTTGGCATGGGCGGCGGACCAGTTGTCTTGCGCAAAGCCAAAGGTTGATAGGCGGCCCTCCTTGGCAAGCCTGCGGAAGAGCTGGCGGGCGACGTACTTGTTCCGGCAGTCATCCTCGCTGGAGATGAGGTCGTTGTGCTGAAAGAGCAGCTGCGCCAGATGCATGTTGGACAGTTCCAGGTACCACTCGTCAGCTGTTGCGAAAGTCTTGCCTTTGGCAGGAAAGATGGCCGGAGGAATATGAGCAAGCTGCGTCATGTTGCTCATGTTTTGCGTTAGTGGTCGGCCAGCGACCTGAATGGCGCCATCCACCTCTAACAGAGACCCGATACGAGGGAAGTTAGGCGTCGCCAACTCTAGCAGAACCCATGCCAGCTTGCCCCACAGGCTTCTGAGCTCGCTCTCCGGCAAATCCAGGTTCAACGCTGGAGTCAAGTCGGGGTCCCGTCCCTGAACAGCAAGAGGATCCGTCATGTCGCCCCCGTTCTCAACACGACGAATGATGAGCATGGGCCCAATATCAGACTCCTGGTCGTAGTGGAGGACCTGCGGAACGGGAACACGCGTGTTGAGTCTCAGGAATTCCGATGTCGCAGCCTCATAAAGAGTCTTTTCGCCCGGGAATGGGACTGTCGATGGCCATGGCGCCCGCACCATGACGTCTGACGATGGCCCTTCTTGAAAACGGAGCCTGTAATGGATGTTGAAGCCACCCGTGATGACGCTTACAACCCTGGCTTGTCTACCGCATTTGTCCGTGACGAGAGCTTGGACTTGACGACAGAGACTTGCTTTGACCATCCGTTTCTGGGACTCTTCCTCTGCGGCGTCATTCTGATCCCATGCCAGATGGTCGAGTTTTTGCCGGCGTTTATACATGGTCAAGACGGACTAAACAGAGCGCGATTCTTGGGTCTGGCATAGACTACAACTCATTGCCGGTCTGACAAACGAAGATCCACTGGCCTATGGTAATCAACACGAGAAAACAGGATTAGAGAGTGATTACTTTGTAGGGACTGATGGGCGGTTGGGTGACCTGGCTTAAAGCG
Organism: Sodiomyces alcalophilus JCM 7366; assembly: GCF_042370955.1. Classification (NCBI taxonomy): domain Eukaryota; kingdom Fungi; phylum Ascomycota; class Sordariomycetes; order Glomerellales; family Plectosphaerellaceae; genus Sodiomyces; species Sodiomyces alcalophilus. The sequence continues at coordinate 248,920 of NW_027263534.1, read as the reverse complement.
CCGTATTGGAACCTTCACCTCCTTGACACACACGCAGGACAAACGCTCGGAGTCGTCCTTGTTTTCCAATGTACCCAAATGCAGAGATGCCTCTCATGGTCCCTGCATTCCGCCGGGAGAAGGAGAGACACGTCGAATCAGGAAGAGGATGCGCAAGGTCTTTACCAAGAAGGGCAATGCCAACAAGCCATTCGTACAGATCGGGCTTGTGGATTCGCGTCACTGCCGGTCCTAGCTAGTGCCAACGGCCACGGCCATGTCCGGAGAAGCGCGCTAGAACGGGCGAGGATCGCTGAGGATGGATGAGGATCATGTTACTATTTATGTTTGGGGCACGGGAAGTATTTGTACGGCGTTGTCGGTACGAAATAGGTACAACGTAACTTCGTATGCATATAATGTGCGACAATGGTGGGGGTTCTTCTACCAAGCTTTACATTACGTACTACTTATAGCCCTGCGTCGATATGTGCCGCCACGTGCATGCTATAGAGGTAGGAGCAGGAACAAGCAGGAAGGGTCGACGGGCCCTAGACACGAAACAGAAAGGGAAGGGGGAACGGACCAACCTGAAGCTTCTCCAATACCGACGTGTAACCAGTCATGGAGACAAGAGCGACCGGGCCGTCGAGTCGTTGCGTGGGAAAGGACGACGGTGAACCGCAAGTGCCGGTTCCTCTCTTCCTTGGACCCACTCCCGATCACACCACAGAAACCCCTTTTTATCTTCGCTTGCTTCCGGGCAGGAGCTACTCACTATTCGTACAATGTACAACGTACGTACCAAGGAAGGCCATGGATGGTGAAGAATATGGAAAACAGAACTGCTACAGAAACCCTACGGAATCTCGTCACCTCCAGCATCTTGGTCCTCTGAGCGCCAATCCAGCCTTCAACCAACCCATTCAGCCACAAATCATCGAACCGCGTCGTTTACCCCTGTTTGCTCGCCGGGCATCGCCAAGCACGTGTGGCGCGAGACGGCCCCTGCGTCTACCCTTTTCGAGCTAGGCCCGCTGGGACCTCCATCTCATCTCGGCGACAAGGGAATCGTTGTCTGACCCTCTACGACAGGTTTCTGCTGGGCCACGATGGGAACATGGCCGCCGTTCGCCTGTGAAAGACTGCTGGAAACCTGCGAAATGGGGGCCATGGAGGCCATGAGGTTGCAGGGAGGCTGATCCCACGATTGCTTCCCGGGACTTAGCAGCGAAATACGCGAGACATCATCTTTTTTTATCGCCCACCTCTCGCTACAACGTTTAGTCGCGTCGCTCCAAGTCTTGTCCGATTCTACGGAGGTCCGTGTGTCTGTCCCCGGACCGGCATACCATGCACTTCTTTACAATAGTCCTGGCTACCCGGTTCTTACCTGCCTCTTGGCCCCCTCCCTTTTCAAAAAGGATAACATAACCTCGAAGCCCTCGTACAGCGTATGTATGGTTTGGAGTCTTTTATACCTTCTCCCGGCTTTCTCCATCTCGTTCCAGATCGAATTTCATGTCAGACGGTCAAACCGACGTCAAGAAACCAATGTCTCGACACTAAGCCCGGAATATCGGGATACTTCAGCGAAGGCTCCATCACTACCGTCCCGGATTCGAATTCCTCAAACTCCCGCGGGTATCACCCACCGTCATCCGAGGTAGGCCACCATGGCCCGCAATCGGCGGTATGCCAACTACCCGGGCGCCCAGCAGGCTCCGCGTCAGCCCAAGGCAGAAGAAGCACCCAAGGAAGACGATAACCCGACTCTTCGCGGCCACGCCCTCACCGTTGTCGGCAAGCTGTACGTGTGTTGCTCGGCCACCAAAGTGATTACTCGACGTGTCTATCGTACCAACTAACCTTCGCTACGCCAGCGCCGCCAACTTGGGATTTGTCCGCCGCTACTTCTGGAACAACGCCAAGTTTGGCCTCATCAGAGAGATCCCCGAACTCAAGGATTACAAGTACAGGTTACAGGTGAGAGCAAACATCATCCCCAGGGAACGACACGCCGGAACCCTTCAGAGTGGCCCCAAGACCACGACGAACGTCCTGACATCGTCCCGCTTTCCTAGCCCGATGTGATACCCCTCAGCGACGGCACACCGGTGCCTGACCTGCTCAACTTTGGACCGGAGTTCACCACCCCGACGCCCTCGGACGGCCCGCGTGGCTACATGACCTGCGCCGACTACCACGCTCTCTACGCTTCAGGGGCCGTCACCCCGTATCAGGTCATCTCTGCCCTCATGCCCCTGACCCGCCGCGGCCAGCGTCCCAGAGGCAAGTACGAGACCGCCTGGGTTCCCAGCCATGGTGACGGGCAAGCCCTTGCTCTCATCGCCGCCCAGGCTTCCACCGCGCGGTGGCTCGCTGGCAAGCCCCTCGGTGTCCTCGACGGCGTCCCCATCTCTGTCAAGGACGAGATTGACGTCAAGGGTTGGGTTTCGCATTCCGGCATGAAGTACAACCCCCGTCTCAAATTCTTCCAGCCTGCCGAGGAGACAAGTTGGCCTATCCAGAACCTCGAGGCGGCCGGCGCCATTGTCGTTGGCAAGAACAATATGCACGAACTCCGAGCTGGTGAGTTTGCTGCTTCTCTTTCTCCCTCTCCGTGTGCGTGTATCACACACAATGTACACTCTTAAGCTAACCTGACCCTCCTGACAGACACATGTGGCTGCAATGTACGTTTTCCTTTGCACATGCCTGGATACCTATTTCATGTCTAAAACGACGTACATGATGGAACGGCCAAACGCTAACCAGACGCCGAATCCAGCCCAACTGGGGCACGCCCACCAACTGGCACAACCCCAAGTACTACCCCGGTGGTTCTTCCTCTGGCGGTGCATCAGCTATCTGCTGCGGAATGGTCCCCATTGCCATTGGAACCGATGCCGGTACGTCTTTTATGTGGAGGCCCAGCACTCCAAGTGCGGGCCATAGCTGGGCTGGACATCACTAACACCGTATGTGTATAGGCGGCGGTATCCGTATCCCTGCTGCCTTTAACGGCCTCTACGCCCTGAAACCGACCCACCACCGTACCATGGTCATGAAGCACTCGACCTGTGTGACCGGCCCCATGGCCGCCTCCGTCTCCGACCTGACCATGGCGTATCGCATCATGGCTCAACCGAATCCCGACGACCCGGTTCAGTCGCTCTTCACCCCTTCCATTCCGCCGTCACTCGACCCAAACGCCCCAAACCGTCGCCGGATCCTCGCCGTCGACAGCTCGTGGTGGTCGCAGGCCGACAAGGAGGTGGTGGCCCACTGCGACAAGGCCGTCGAGCACTTCCGCTCCCTGGGCTACTCGGTTCTCGACATCAACCTCCCGTACCTGCGCGAGTGCCAGCTCGCCCACTCGGTTCTGACCATCACCCAAACCTACCACGACGTGCGCGGGGCCTTCCCCCCACCCGCGCGCTTCTTCGACCACATCTCGGCCCAGAGCCGCCTCTTCCTCGCCGTCGCATCGCAGACCCCGACGGCCGACTTTCGCGCCGCCGGCCGCCTCCGCCAGCTCATCATGTCCCACCTCGCCCACCTCTTCGAGCAGTATCCCGGCCTCCTCTTCCTGACCCCGACTACCCCGACCCGCGGCTGGCGTCGCGACGAAGGCGACGCCGAAGCCGGCTTCACCGACGTCAACGCCTCCATCCGCAACATGATCTACATCTTCCTCGCCAACCTCACCGGCTGCCCGGCCGTGTCCGTGCCCGTCGGCTACGCCGACCCGCCCGGGAGCAACAAGAACGGCACCCGCCGCCTCCCCATAGGCATGCACGCCATGGCCGAGTGGGGCTGCGAGGAGCAGCTCCTCGAGTTTGCGCGCGAGGCGGAGGTCTATCTGGAGACGAAGGTGCCGGGCGGCAGGGTCATCCCTGATGGCTGGATCGACGTGGTCGACCAGGCGACCAAAAAGTCCAACTCGAAGGGCGATACCGCCAGCATCCTATATAATACGAGCATCAAGAGCATGAATCTGCGGAGCAGTTTGAGCATGATGAGCGTCAGCACCGACGCCACAAAGTCACCAGGAGAAGAAAGGATTGAGTAATCAAGTCAAAACACTTTGTACGGGTATGAGCCATGGTATGGGATATGGGATGACGATAACGGAGCCTTTTCTTTTTTTTTTTCTTTTTTTCTTTTTTTGTCGTTCGACATACTTTTTTTTCCCCCATCCTTTCTCTTCTGTCTCTTTTACCAAACGTTCCAAGTTGGACCGTCTAGTTTGTGGGTAATGCTAGCGTCGGGTCAAGGGTGTTGAGAGAAATACCCCTTTGTTTTATTGCCTTGGTATTGCGTTGTGGGTGGATGGGATTGATGGTAGTATTGAATAATCCCTAGCCCGACTGGGCTTGATAATGGATGCCATCTTTCACGCAGCGGCCTGAGCTGGGGGCATGCAACATGTATGACATTGGCCGGACATGTAGATTCAAAGCGTTTAAGATTGTTTCATTAAGGCAACTGAACTAAACGTCCAAGAGCCGGTCTAAGGAGAGAATCACTTCAAAAACTTGGAGGCCAGGTTGACGAGGCCGCCGGCGCCTGCGTCCTTGGCCTGGCTCTTGAAGAAGAGCTTCAGGGCAATCTCGCCGGCCTGCTGGATGACGCCCTCCTTGGTGGTGCCCTGCTTGACGCGGCCGCTCTTTGCGTTGTCGTCGAAGAGCTTGCTGGCCTCGGCCATGGCGAGGCCGAGGAAGCCGCCCTGGGTGTTCTTCTGGCCCTTGGTGTCGCCGCTGTTGAAGAGCTTGAGGGCCTGCATGGCGGCCGCGGCGCCGAGGGACTTTTCGTCGGCTTGTTCCTTGGGGCCCGCCTCGCCGCCGGCGAATTTCTTGTACTTGGAGAGGATGTCTTTGGGTGGTCAGTATGGGTTTTTGTAAAGGGGGGGAAAAAAAGGGGAGAAAAAAAGGAGAAACGCACCATCCTCGTCAATGTCTTCCTTCTCGACCTGGCCCTTCTTCTGGCCTAGAGCGCCAAGGACGCTGGAAAAGAGGTCGTTGTCGCCATGGGACCCGGCTTGGCGCGTGGCTTCGGAGGCGGCGGAGCGGAAATCGTCGTCGTCACCCCCGGGGATGGGGTATGAGCCTCCAGTGGCCTCTGGAAGGTGCGAAAAGGAGTTAGATCAGGCATTCATTTGTTGGGGCCCTTAATGAGGAGACGGGCTCGACGTACTGTTGCCTCCAGGGAGTGCCTGTGGTTGAGGGGCTACATGTCACGATGACGATGGTCAAGTCAGCCATTATTTTTTTGAATGATTTCTTTGTCAACATCAACCCCAGGATCGATGACAGGGGGTGCGCCTTGCGCCTTGGATAGATGGCGACCATGTCGGACCAGCCAAGCCGGAACAGGGCTGTAGGGACGAAGGGATGACGGACGCCAAGGGAGGGGAATAAGGGGCCAGGGGTCGCAGCGCGGGGTTTAGGAAGCAAACGTACGCTGCTGCTTGTTGTCCCTCTTGTCGTCTTCTTGAAGGAAATCCTTCGCTGTGCTGAGGAGCTTGTCCATTCTGAGAGTATTCTGTGTAATAAGGAGAAAGAATAACGGGGTAATGAGGATGCGTCGAAGGTAGGAGATTGATGATGGACGGACGACGGACGATGGACGGTGGACGAGAGTGAGGGGTCGTCCCCCTTTTAGCTACCGCGAGGCTACTGGTACTTCATAACATTCACTCCATCAGTGTAAAAAAGCAGCGAACGAATGAACTGTCCACACTTCCCCTCTAGCTGGACTGGTGCGGCAAAAGCAAGCGTGCATTCAGCTTTCAGCTCCTCCAGGGTCGAGAGAGCGCGCTATACTAAGTAGCTTCGTCACCGACATCATTGGTCAGAACCTAATAGCACAGCCACCAGATAGGTACCTACCCACTATTAAACGGTTCAGGTACCTGTGGCTGTACACTTTGTACATTGTACCAAGTACCTAGGTACCTAGGTACCTTCCTCTCAAGCATCCCGTTAAACCTCTTTCTCTTTCCTTCATCTTTCTTCACCCAAGTCCCTCGGATTTTGAAGAGACGAATCCTTAAAACTGCCTCTTTGGACAGTTGCACTTATTACCGGCCTATTTGATTGGGCGGAGAAAGCTGCTGGGGGTTTTGCTGCCTAACATAACCCCCTCAAGCAGCCTCACAGCCCAGATTTGCGGGCTTCCCTCAGTCTTCAGACATCGCCATGACCGATCCATTGGGGATTATTGGCGTCATCGGCATCGCGGCTCGAATCATTCAGGCGACCGTCCAGCTTGGGCTTGACTGGAAGGATGCCCCGTCGGATGCAAAAACCTTCATTCGCGAACTCCAGACCCTCACGAGTGTGCTCCTTGAAACAAGTTCCAACGTCGTTCTGAACCAGGACTTTCTCCATGCCTTTGACGGCCGGCATTCGGCAGTCCTGTCGCAGTTCGGACCTACCGAGTCGGCGACGGACACACGGCTCATGATATCAACATGTCAGGCGGAGCTGGAAATCGTGCTCGAAACCCTGAGGAAGCAGAGCAAAGGTCGCGGGTGGGAGCGAATCAAAGGAGCCTTCCTGTCCAAGAGAACACGCGAGTCTGTCGAAAACCTCCACCGGCAGTGCACTTCTCTCAATGTGATGATGACCATTGATATTGCTACACTTTCAGCGAATACACACAAACAAGTCGTGGCTCTCGCGGACCGCTACGATAGGCGGGAAGCTTCTGAAGAGGAGAAAGAAATCCTCTCTTGGCTCACAAAAGCTGACTACACCCTTCAGCAGAACGATTACATCAAGCTACGACAACCAAACACTGGCGAGTGGTTTCTAAACGCGCCCGAGTTCAACTCATGGCTGCAAGGCGACAAACAGATGCTCTTTTGTCCGGGGATTCCCGGGGCCGGCAAGACGGTTCTCGCGGCCATCGCCATCCAGCATTTCACCGACCGGTTTCACGACGACCCAAACGTTGGGTGCGCGTATATCTACTGCAACTTTCGGCGGAAAGACGAACAGAACCTCGACGACCTGCTCGCCAGTCTTCTCAAGCAGCTAAGCCAGACACCACGCGGTCTACCGAATGTTGTCAAGAACCTCCACAAGCGGTGCGAGGCGACAAGGACGACGCGGCCATCTACCCACGACCTCTTTGAAGCCCTCCAATCTGTCTCTGCCTCTTACTCGAGATTGTTCATCGTCGTGGACGCTCTTGACGAATGCAACAACTCGGATGGCTGTCGACGAGAATTTCTATCACGCATCATGGCCCTCCAATCTCACTCCAACGCAAATATCTTGGTCACCTCGCGACCTCTTCCGGAAATTGCCGAACTCTTCAAAGAGGGCGCGCGATTGGAGATTCGTGCGACGGACGGCGATATCAGGAGATATCTGAAGGGTCACATGGCCCAATTGGCCAAATGCGTGACCGAGAGACCGGATCTCCAAGCTGAAATCATAGAGGCAATTTCCAAGGTGGCCAGTGGAATGTGCGTGAATGAGACCCTCCCACCCTTCCTCAGGGTCTGGCTTTACTCCGGACAACACTTATGTTTATTTCCTTCTTCTTTTCTAGGTTTCTCCTTGCGCGTCTCCACTTGGAGTCGTTAAAAGGGAAACGTGCCCCCAAAGCTATCCGTAACGCCTTGGGGCTGCTACCAACTGGCAAGACGGCATACGACGAGGCGTACGAGAATGCCATGGTTCGAATCGACGGACAGCTCGAAGAGGAAGCAAAGCTGGCCTGCCAAGCTCTTTCCTGGATCGTTTGTGCGAAGCGACCACTCAAGGCATCCGAGCTTGAACATGCTCTTGCTGTCGAGGTGGGCGAGTCGCAACTAGACCAAGAGAACATCTGCCAAATCGAGGACATCGTTTCCGTCTGTGCTGGGCTCGTCACAGTCGACGAGGAAAGCCAAATCATCCGCTTGGTCCACTACACCACGCAGGAGTACTTCCAGCGCACGCAGGCACGATGGTTCCCGAAAGCCGAGCTCGACATCACCACCATTTCCGTTACTTACCTCTCATTCGATACATACGCCGAACGTCCCGGTTGGTATGAAAAAGGTGACGACGATGACGAAGGCGACGAGTTGATGCGGTTGAATCCGTTCTACGAATACGCGGCCTGCAACTGGGGCCACCACGCCCACAAGGCTTTGGATCTCAGCCAAGATGTGAGAGCCTCTCTCGGGAGCGAGGACAAGGTGGAGTTTGAAGAGAGCCTCGTGGCAGCCCGCCGAGCTGTCGTCGACTTTTTGGGAAGACAAGGAAACGTGGAGTCTGCGATGCTTATCTTGCTGAGGCATACGGAGGAATTCTACTACCATCCGACGCACATGACGGCACTTCATGTAACAGCATACTCCGGGGTGGAAGACGCAACGAACGTTCTCCTCGAGGACGGATTTCCCGCCGACCCGAAGGATGCGAAGGGTAGAACCCCGCTTGGCTGGGCTGCTGCCAACGGCCATGATCGTATAGTACAGCGGCTCCTCGCTTCGGGCCAGGTGGATGCTGGCTCGAGGGATGCATACGGTTATACGCCGCTTGGGGTCGCCGCTAGAGGCGGCCATGTTACTGTGGTGGAGCAGCTCCTTGCTGCCGGCGCCGGTATCGATTCAATGGATCTAGACGGTAATACGCCGCTTGGTCTGGCCGCTATGGGCGGCCATGTTGCCGTGGTGGAGCGGCTCCTCGCGGCAGGCGCCGATGCCGAATTGAAGGATGAAATGGGCTGTACGACGCTCGGGTTCGCCGCCATGTACGGCCGCTTGGCCATGGTGGAGTGGCTCCTGGCCGCAGGCGTCGATGCCGACTCGAAGGATATGGAGGGCAGGACGCCGCTCTACTATGCCGCTTTCGGAGGCCATGATGCCGTGGTGGAGCGGCTCCTCGCTGCAGGCGTCGACGCCGACCCGAAGGATATAGAGGGCAGGACGGCGCTCTACCATGCCATTATGAGAGGCCATTCTGCCGTGGAAGAGCGGCTCCTCGCTACAGGCAAGGTTGACCCTGTTCCAAGGGACATGCGGTGGCTAGACAAAGCTTTTTACGAGAAGACGTACCCCAGATACGTGTATCTATAAACGTGGTGATGTAGGTACACTCGACAGTTGTGTCGACTTGGTGTGCTGGGCCATGATCTTAACGAGGAACAGCTAGTTGGACATTATGGGATCAGATAACGTGGATATGATCTAGATTACAGCGGTTCCTTGCCACGGGTAAGGTCAATTGCCGCTCCTGTATTTTGCTAGCATAATGCGCCTCACGCTTGTCGGAGGAACCTCGAGCGGGCCTCACAAAACAATACTGCGACTTTACAGAGGATGTGGCAGGCAGACCTTGGTTTATGATCTATAGGATCCAAGTTCCCCTATGCCTGTCCGACGGCTCTGTTCGGTAGTATTCGAGTGGATAGATGAGGCGTCGCGACTGCGGGCAATGGGATAGGGCGAAGTCGTTGGGAAGCGGTTGGCAGAGGGGGTAACGAGTAACGAGGGCGAGGATGACGATGGTAGCGTATCGTTGATCACGGTCGAGTCTCCGTCTAGAGAGACAAGTCCCTGTGAGCTAGGGAATACTGGGAGCGGAAGACCTTATGCTGCTCTCCAACTCGGTACCCTCTCGGCTCGAATTTGTCGTCCTTCACCTCGCTCGCCACCTCATGCTACCCGTCAGTTCTCCCAACAACTCCGTGCGCATGGACGTATGTCACGTATATCGACGATGCACGCCCCGCTGCTACGACACCGGTGGAATTGCCGACACGGCAGCGTCTGCGATTGATCGGGCGACCGAATGAGCAAGAATACTCCGTGGCGAACACAGCGCGTGGCTTGTTTTTGCTCCCACGGAGAGCTTGATGGCGTCTTCGGACAATTGAGCCCGGCGAGGCAGACCAGCCGTTGGTGTTCTCGGCTTCCACGATCCTCGCGTTTGTCATGATGTATTGGCTTGATTTGTTTCTGTCAACTTGCATTCACTCTGTTACTCCTCTCAACTCGACCTGGCTGTCGGCTGGTCAAACTGCATGGTTTCGCCGATGGAATGACCGTTGTGCTTGTTCTTCTTCTCCTTCTTGGCCCACCGTAGGCCGCACGCGTTGCATAACGTTTTAGGACCGTTGGGGCCCTTGCGCCATTCGGGAGAATCGAGGGTACCTGCGTTGGAGCGGCCATGTCAGAAAGTGAAGCGAAAAATAACAAAAAAAAAAAAAGCTTACCACAATCCGTGCAAACGTATTCTTCCACCGTCCTCTGCTTCTTCTTCTTGTCTCCTGACCTGAAATCTCGTCCCGCCGGGATCACAATGCCCGCATCGCCCCTGATCAGCGCCGGGCTGGCCACACCCGTGGTGATGCCCTTGCTCCGCTCGCCCTCGATGTACCTCAACCCCGTGAGCAGCTCGATGGTATCGGCATGCGACCCTTCGTAGCGGGCCATCTTCTCCGTCAGCGAGTCGGGTCGACTGTTGGCCACGCGTTCCAGGGCGTCACGCGTTAGCGTGGGGTTGAACGCCCCCTTGTCGGTCAGCGGCAGCGGCAGCTGCACCGATCCGTCGCGAGGGGCGGACGAGACGGAATGGTTCCCCGGCACGCTGGTGGAGGTGTCTGAGCGGCCCGAGCGGCTCAGCATCCACTGCCTCTGGGACTCCTCGTTCTCGGCGTCCTCTTCCATGCGCAGCTGGGCGATGCGGCGGCGGAGGCGCTCGTTCTCCATCTTGTGCTCGAGGAACGAGTCGAGGAGGCCGGCGTTTTTGGTGGGGTAGGGCCGGGCCATCATGAAGACGGCCTGGCAAAAGGCGGATTTGTTGTGGGGGTTCGGGGCGAACTTGGCCGGGGCGATGTGGGCGTGGCCGACGGTTTCGAAGATGGCGTAGGTGCCGTCCTTCTTCTTGAAGCGGTAAAAGATGCGCATGGGGTGGGCGGTGGCGATGGACTCGTTGAACTCGGCGACGAAGAGGCCGACGTCGTCCGGGTGGATGTAGTCTCGGATGAACTTGTCGGTGATCTCGTCCGGGGTGTAGCCCGTCAGGCCCAGGATGCTCGGCGACGCGAAGCGTATGCGGCCGTTGGCGTCGAGAATCTGCAAAAAGTCCCGGAGCTCCTCGACGACCCTGGCCGGCCAGTTTCGCCTCTTGGTGAACTCGGTCAAGGTACTTCCGCCCGACGGGTTGGGGGGATTAGGCGGATTGGAGGGGTTGGAGGGGTTGGAGGGGTTGGGAGTGTTGGGAGTGTTGGACGAGTTGGAGGTGGGCGGGGGCTGCGAAGACAAAGTGAGGCTTTGACCGCTTTGCGGTGAAGGTCCGGGGCCGGAACCCCCGGCGGTAGTTTCGTCGCCTGTACCGCTGAAGACGGTGGGAGATGGCGTTAGTTGGCCCACAGGCTGGGGAGGTCCTGCTGTCACGGCATCATCATACATGGCCGGCCCGGTGGTAGCGGCCGAGGTGCTCGACGGGCCGGCGAGTTGGGGGTTTAGGTGGTTGTCGAGTTGGCTGTTCATATGGTGGCTGTGCTGATTGAATGCAGATATGCCTCCATTGTCCGAGGGGTCATCGAGGTTCATGGGGATCGTGTCCAAGTCGCCCAGTAAGGAGTTATCCAATAGCGACATGAAGGCGGGGTCGTTGGCTAACTGATGGTAATCGTTAGACTCGCAGTGGCAGTAGGTTGATGTCGGGAAAAAGAAGGAAAAAGGAAGGGGAATGTGTGAAATAAAATAAAATCAAATCAAGATGGGGAATAATCATGGCGTGGTTGAATGAGACATGGATGGATTGCAGGCAACATGACGATGTGATGAACGAAAGAAGTAAAAGTACAAAGGATAAGACGGGACGGGACCAACAGCATCAAAGGTGGCGGGATCAAAGTGCCCCAAGTTGTAGGGGTCAACCCCGTCGGCAAGTGGTGGTGGCCGGTGAGACATGGCGACCGACGGTCCCTGGAATCTGGGGTCTGGTCCTCGGGTTTAGCGGGAGGCTTTCTTTCGGTGGGTGGGAGTTGGCGGGGAGAGGACTCTGGCGGGGAGCAGGACTGTCCTCCGTAGCGGACGGGATGTCGGTAGGTCGGTCGGGTCTTGAGGTCGGGTCTTCGAGGTCGGTTTTCAACGGTCGGTACGGTATGGTATCAACGTCACGGCGGCCGTTGAACCGAAGAGGAGGAATGGGAAGAAACGGAAACAAAAAGGCTGGCTATCAAAGAGAAAGCAAACTGGCCATTGAGCCATGGGGAACAGGAACGAGAAGAGGGTGATTTCTGTATTTGCGATGGCTGAATGTCAAGTCAAGACAGGGGCAGGCAGCTGGCACCCCAGGAATGGTTCCGTCTCAATAGGTCGACTCGTTACCGACTGCGAAAGGGAAATGTACATAGAGACGAGACGAAAGCCGGCAACGGCCAGTTCACGATGAGTGAAGAGGAGAAGGTGAAAAAGAGAAGAAGATCAAAAAAAGGGAGAGATGGAAGGAGGTAGGAGAAAGTAGGAGAGACGGGAAGAAGTACAACGTAATATTAAGGGTCTGGTTTCCTTTTCCTTGGTCAGGCTTTGGGGTAAATGATGTAGTGGTACTTTTGGCTTGGAATTAAAATGCAATGAAAATGAAAAATAAAAACCTGGCAACTGGGGCCGCACTTGGAAACAAGGCACGACAGGGAAGACCAAACGAAGTGGAGGTCCCATGAAGCAAGTGCTCCAATTATCTGCACAATGATAATAATTAGGGTCCCTTCAATTAAGGGTACCCGAATTAAAGGATGAGGAAATGGAACCAGAACGATGGCGCGATTATGCGTAGCAAGACGATGGGGAGACCCTTTAGCGAACTCCTACAACGTATGTACTGGTACAACCACTGTAAGTAAAGATATAAGCTTCTTAGGGCGTGATAGTGTGTACAAAGGTACATGGGGTTGAGATGGGAATTTCGAATCTTGGCCCTGCCAAATCATGGCAATTGCGAGTCAACCCGCCAAATGTCCCATCATCCCATCTGCAGATCACCCCACCGATCGGGAACAATGAACCGAGGCTGGCCAGTGGTGTGGACCCTAGGAAGCCGTTTAGTGGAGACGTCAGGGTCCACGCAAGTACACCGTGAGTGTACACACTTGTACTGTGCAAACCGGTACGTACACGCGGCCTCAGATATTAGTCATCGACGGCCGCGTAATCCATCGTCTTGGCAAAAGTCACGAGGCCACGCTCCCACAACCCCACTCCAACCGAAAACACCAGACGCGTCCTATTCAGTCATCGCGTCAACCATCTCCTTTCCCCACCTTGACGGTTCTCAACATCCGATTTCACGACTTCACACAGGTCGACCATCATTGATCTGACCATTAATCGTCTCGCGGTTGCAGGGCCAAAGGCCAGTAGCCCGCCATGTCCAAGATTGAGAAACTCTCCATCCAAGGCATCCGGTCCTTCGGGACCGGATCGGGCCGTGAGACGATGCAATTCTTCACCCCCTTGACCCTCATCGTCGGCTACAACGGCTCGGGCAAAACTACCATCATCGAGTGTCTCAAGTACGCCACCACCGGCGAGCAGCCCCCCAACTCCAAGGGCGGCGCCTTTGTCCACGACCCCAAGCTCGTCGGCGAGAAGGAAGTCTTGGCCCAGGTCAAGCTCGCCTTCTCTTCCACCACCGGCGCCAAGTACGTCGTCACCAGGAACCTGCAGTTGACCGTCAAGAAGACCACCCGCTCCCTCAAGACCCTCGAGGGTTCCCTGGCCATCAACCGGAACGGAGAGCGATCCGTCATCTCCACCCGCGTCGCCCAGATGGACGACCTGATCCCGAAGGAGCTCGGCGTCTCCACCGCCATCCTCGACTACGTCATCTTCTGCCACCAGGACGAGTCCCTGTGGCCCATGAGCGAACCCGCCGCCCTCAAAAAACAGTTTGACCAAATCTTCGAGGCCATGCGCTACACGAAAGCCATCGAAAACCTCAAGGTCCTCCGAAAGAAACAGGGCGAGGAGCTCGCCAAGCTCAAGATCCACGAGCAGCAAGACAAGATCAACAAGGAAAAGGGCGACCGCGCCGAGAAGCGCTCCCTGGAGCTGCAATCCAGCATCGAGGCCGACCGGGACCACTGCACCGCCATCACCAACGAGATGGACGACCTCGAGGAGAAGATCAAGGATGCCCATATGAAAGCCAACCGCTTCCTCAACATTGTCAACGACCTGCGCTCCAAACAAGATCAGCTGCAGTTCCGCGAATCGGCCGTCGCCGAGCTGCAGGCCAGCCTGGAGGAGCTGCTCGTCGACGACGACGACCAGCAGCTGCGCGACTCCCTCGCCCAGTACGAAGAGCGCATGGCACGCTACGAGGCCGAGGAGCGCCAGAACAGGGTGCAGTTCGCCGAGCTCCAGGACCACCTCGCCACCTCGCGAAGGGACCTGTCCGCCAAGCTGGCCGACCGGGGCAAGCATCAGTCCGACAAGGAAAAGTACGAGCGCCAGCTGGCCGCCCGCGTCGACCTGATCCGAGAAGCCGCCCACCAGCACGGCTTCCGGGGCTACGACGGCGAACTCAAGGACCCCCAGATCAAGGCTTTCAACGACAGGATACAGAAGCTGCTGGCCGACAAGAAGCGCGACCTGGAACGCCTGCAAAGGGAAAACGCCAAGGACCTCGACCAGGCCACCGCCGTCATCACCGACCTCGAGGGCCGCAAGTCGACCCTGACCCAGAACCGCGCCTTTGCCAAGCAGCGCATGTCCGCCATCGACAAGCGCATCGCCGTCCTCCAAAACGACGTCGGCGTCCTCGACGTCGACGAGGGGGCCCTGGCCGTCCTCGACAGCCAGTTCGAGGACGTCGAGAACCGCCTCAAGAAGACGGCCGAGACCATGGACGCCGCCGGCTTCGATGCCCAGATCGAAAAGGAAAACGAGAAGCTCTGGCAGCTAGAGGCCGAGGGCGAGAGGCTGGCCCGCGAGCTCATGGAGTGCACCAGGCTGGCCTCCGAGCGAGCCCAGCTGGATTTCAGGAAGAAGGAGCTGGCCGACCGCAAGCGGAAGCTCGAGGCACTGATCAACACGTGGAAGGCCAAGCTGGACGCACGCATCGGCGCCGGGTGGGCCGCCGACACGCTCGAGTCGACCTACCAGGATGTCCTCAGGCGACACACCGAATCGGTAGCGAACGCGCGCCAGCGCCGGGAGCAGGTCAGAGAAAAGCGCCAAAAGGTCGACTACCGCCTCAGGACCGCCAAGGAAACCCACCAGAGGAAACTGGACGAGTCTAGGCGCTGCGAGAAGGAGGTCGTCGACGTCCTGAGGGAGATTAGGCCGGACGCCACCATCGACGACTACTCCGAGGAGGCGAGGCTCCACGAGGAGGACGTGGAAACCTACTCGACCGACATCAGCCTCCTGGAGGCCCTGTCCGACTATTACCAACAGTGCCACGACTACCTGCAGAAGAGGAACAAGTGCAAGATGTGCGAGAGGGGGTTCGAAGAGAACCAGGCCGTCGCCAAGTCGCGTTTCGCCGAGAGGCTGGCCAAGCGCATCGACCCGGCCAAGCGCGAGCTCGCCAAGGCCGACCTGGACAAGGCCCAGGCCGGCCTGAACACCCTGCGGTCGGTAAAGACGCAATACGACACGTACGAGAGGGCCGTGGCCGAGCTGCCCGGTCTCCAGGACGAATACAAGGCCATGGAGGCCGAGCTCGAAACCCACGACCGCCAGCTGGAGGAACACGACGACGCCGTCGCCGCCGAAGAAGAACAACTAAGAGAAGTCGAGTCCCTGAACAAGATCGTCATGAACATCTCCCAGGGCGACAGGGACCTCAAGGACTCCGAGGCCCAGGTCGAGCGCATCGTGTCGCAGCAGTCGTCGTCGGGCGTGGCCACGCGCCGCACGGCCGACGAGATCCACGACCTCCAGGCCACCTGCAACGAGCAGATCCGGTCGGCCAAGACGGCCGTGGCCAAGCTCACCACCGACCGCCAGCGCGCCAAGGACCAGCTCAACGGCCTCGAGCTGGAGAAGAGCGAGCTGCGGAACAAGCTCGGGGCCGTCCGTAACCAGCTCGAGCGGAAGAAGGACTTTGAGACGCAAATCCAGACCCTCAAGGACGAGCAGGCCCACCAGCGGGACCTGATCCACAAGGCCGACCAGGACCTCGAGGCCATCGAGCCGGACATCTCGACCGCCCGAGGCGTCCGCGACGACACCCTGCAGCGCGGCCGGGCCAGGGAGCAGGTCATGGTCGAGGAGCGCGACAGGGTGGCGTCGTCGGTGACGGAGCTCAAGATGGTCGAGAGCGACATCCAGGACTACGTGGCGCGCGGCGGGCCGTCCAACCTGGCCGCCAACGAGCGGGCCGTGGCCGGCCTGGAAAAGGCCATCGCCACCACCGAGTCGGACATGTCGGACCTCACGCTCCGGACCAACAAGCTGCGGCAGGACATGGACAACGGGGACCGCAAGAAACAGAACATCAGCAACAACCTCAAGTACCGGCAGAACCGGCGGCAGCTCGACGTGCTGCGCGGCGAGGTCGAGGAGCTCGCGTCGCACAACGCCAGCGACGACTACGAGAAGCGGCGCGAGGAGGCGCGGCACCTCGAGAACCAGCACAGCCGGCTGGTGGCGGAGCGCGGGTCCATCATGGGCCAGATGAAGACCAAGGACGAGGAGCTGGCGCGGCTGCTGGCCGAGTGGGAGATGGACTACCGCAACGCGTCGCGCAAGTTCCGCGAGTCGCACATCAAGGTCGAGACGACCAAGGCGGCCATCGAGGACCTGGGCCGCTACGGCGCCGCCCTCGACAAGGCCATCATGCAGTACCACGGGCTCAAGATGGAGGAGGTCAACCGCATCGTCGACGAGCTGTGGCGCAGCACCTACCAGGGCACCGACATTGACACCATCCTGATCCGCTCCGACAACGAGGCCGCCACGGGCCGCCGCTCGTACAACTACCGCGTGTGCATGGTCAAGCAGGACACGGAGATGGACATGCGCGGCCGCTGCTCGGCGGGGCAGAAGGTGCTCGCCAGCATCATCATCCGCCTGGCCCTGGCCGAGTCGTTTGGCGTCAACTGCGGCCTCATCGCCCTCGACGAGCCCACCACCAACCTCGACCGCGACAACATCAAGTCGCTGGCCGAGAGCCTGCACGCCATCATCAAGGCGCGCCGCGCCCAGAGCAATTTCCAGCTGATTGTCATTACCCACGACGAGGAGTTTCTGCGCCACATGCGCTGCAGCGAGTTTTGCGACAGCTTCTTCCGCGTGCGGAGGGATGACAAGCAGTGTAGTGTCATTTCGCGGGAGAGCATTACCCGGATTGTATAGTCTTTTCTTTGGGGCGAGCTTGGAGTTTGGGACCAAAGTTGACCATGCTTTGACTGGCGAAAACCACTGGACATCTAGACGACTGCTACGATATAGAAGCCATAATTCATTATCTGTCACCTGTTTATTGTCTGCCACCGTTTATTGTCTGCCACCCTGTAACGCCGTTATCCTCCCTTGGTATGGTCCAGCCGCTACATGCTCATACAAGATCCAAAGGGAAAGGAAAAGCCATATCCATCCCAGTCACGACCTACTCGTCTAGCGAAGACTTCCTCAAAAGTCGCGGCAGCGTCCACACGGGGTGAAGGTTCTCCTATGTCCCCTCGACCGCCTCGCCGCCGTCTCTCGCTCCCTCCGTCGTCCCCTTCATCGTCTCGTCCCCGTCAGCGTCGGCACCTTCGTCCCTAACCTTCTTCGCCGCAGGGCTGCCCTGGGGTTCCTCGCCAGCGTCGCGCTTATGCGACGTCTCGCTCTCGGCGTCCGAGACGGCATCCTCGCCCTCAGCACGGCTGGTAGACGACTCCTGCGTCTGGCCCTCTTTGGAAACATCGTCGGCTTGCCCCGTCGTTCCGGCAGGGGTAGGTATCCGCACTGCGTCCGGCTTGCGACCGACGGCAGCTTCGACATCGATGCCCTGCATTTCCACGGCGGGTCCCCCAGCGCCACCGACGTACCGCATCGTGCTCTCGCTCTGCGGGCCGAGGTCGTTCACGCCGATAGCTTCCGGTCCTCGGGCATGCGGCACCTCGTTCTCGTCCTTGTTCTCCCCTTCTTCGGCGGGCTGGCCTCCCCCGGGCGACGAAGCGGTTGTTCCCGTGGTAGAATCCGTGGCGGCGTCGCCATGGGCATGCGCCCCGCCTGCAGCGCTACGCCGAGCAGCGGCAATGGCGGCGGCAGCGGCTTGGGCGTGGTGTGAAGCGATTTCTTCTGCCTGGCGCGCCAGTTGGTTAACAGGAACCACGCCGCGCTGCTGCTCCTGACGCAGTAGCTCGCCCTGGGTGATGGGCCGCAGGGCCGTGTTATCGGTGCCGACACCCGCACCGCCAGTAGCCACAGCTCCCGTAGAATGGGCGCCGTTGGTGCTAACGCTGACGGTCTCGATGGAACCCATGCCGTTCGGACCTTCGATGGTCTCGGTCGACTCGGTGCGAATCTCATGTTGACCTTGTTGAGGCTGGTGCCCGGCCGAATGAGTCGAGGCGGGACTGGAAGAGGCCGAGTCGCCGTGGGAGCTGGGACGGCGGGTGAGCCAGGGAATCGGGGTCAGCAGGGCGCCACCGAGGGCTTCGTCGGAACCTATGGAGGTGGGGGCGGTGCTGGTGGGATTGCCCCAGGCGACGGCGGCAGCGGGATTGGAGACGCCGTTGGAGAGGAGGCTCATGGAGGACATGTCGGGGATGGCTGGTGGGAGGGGGTAGACGTTGCCGCCGGACGTGACGTGGATCACGCGGTCGACGGCATGGAGGTAGGGCGCGAGGTGGCGGTAGTGGCGGCGGGGTTCGAGGATGAGCTCGGCCAGACGCTGGACAGTGTGTGGTGGATGTTTGGAGAAGTGATTCCGCAGAACCTTGTTGATCTCTGTGAGCATGTCCTGGATCTGGGGGGGAAGAGTACCAGGGGCGGACGAGGTCGAGGAGGTTGGGTCCGGAGCGGTCGCTGGAGGGGCGGCATCGGGCGGGGGGGCATCGGGCGGGGGAGCATCGGAGTCGGGTTTCGGGGTTGCGGTGGTAGAGGGAGCGGAGGAAGGTTGGTTGTTCTCCTTGTCGGCCTCTTGTGAGGAGGGTTGGTTGCCGGGAGAGGCGGGTTCTCGTTGGGCTTGGTCCAGTGGGTTCACAGGCTGGCGGGGGGGCGGTAGGTTGGGTATCGGGAAGTCATTGAGCGCTATCTGCGAAAGGTCAGCATGCGACGGGCCAGAAGAGGAAGGTCAGAGGATACCTTACCTTATCAAGCCTGGCGAGGATACCGTCGAGCAAAGCCGGCCAGCGGGTACTGGAGAGTCGGGAGGTTAGAGGGGACCAAGTCGCGAGACGAACGAGTCGAGTCGCACTACGCGACCATGTCTCTGACAATAAATCGGGATGGAGAGACTCACTCGTCTATGGAATTGCCGGAAGCGAGTTGGCGCAAAAGGTCTTCGTCCGGTTCCCCGTCCATGGTTATGTGTTGGATCTCGGTTGGTTTGGTGAGGGAGGGAATGGAAAAAAATGACGTTCGAAGTACTGGGAGAAAGAGCATCGTGGGCGAAGAAGTGGGAGTACGTAGCTTCGGCCTGTGCACATAGGGCGAGAATTCGAACCAATAAGTGTTCTTGTCTGCATGGTGTAGTGGTTATCACGTTTGTCTTACATTTGATGTGTAGCACACAAAAGGTCTCAGGTTCAATCCCTGATGCAGACAATTCACTTTTGCTTTTGTCTTTTTTTTTCTTTTCTTTTTTTTTTTGCTAAGATTAGTCATACTGTCTGTGTACATACATACCTACATACATGCCTACACTCGATGTACACTAGAGTCCCTGAGAAACACCACTGACTAAGCCGCCAGTTGTACTCCATGGAACTCTTCGGTCATCCACAAGATACTTCCTTCAAGTACCTCTCCAGTTGACCAGCACTCAACCATCTCAACCACCTCAACCACCACCACCACAACCATGACCACAGTCCGCGCCACCAGGTTGGCCTTCCCCCGGGCCAATGGCCTTGTTGAAGCTGCTACGCGGTACGCCAAACCTGATCTCACAATCTAGCTCCTTGCTAACTCCCGTTCCAGCCGATACGCAGCTCAAACACCGTCGTCCTCCTCGTCCTCACTGCTTCTCTCGACTCGACGGGCACCACTACCACCCACTTTCGCCCTCACCCCGTCTCGCCCCTCCCGGCCATTCCACCACTCCGCCGCCCTCCAAAAGAAATCCAAAGCCAAAAAGATGGCCGAACAAGAAGCCCACAACCCCAACTCGGTCCACCACGACGACCCGGCCGAAGACGCCAAACACCCCAAACCCACCGCCGCCGACCCCCTCGACCTCGCCGACCTCACCACCCGCTGGTCGGCCCTCGAATCCCACTACCGCGACGCCCTCCGCAAACTCTCCACCGGCGGCCGCTTCAACCCAGACGTCATCGGCACCCTCCCCGTCACCCCGGACCCCAAACGCGCCCCGGGCGAGCGCTACCCCCTCCGCGAGCTCGCCCAGGTCGTGCCCCGCCAGGGCCGCCACGTCTCCCTCCTCGTCCACGAAAAGGCACACATCAAGCCCATCGTCGATGCCATCCAGGCCTCCCCCGACTTCAACCAGCAGCCGCAGCGCTCCCCGGATGACGAGCTCGAGCTGACCCTCACCATCGAGCCCGAGAGCCGCGACCACCTCGCCACCCGCGCCCACGCCCTCACCCACACCTGGCGCGAACGCGTCCGCCAGGCTTCGGAGAAGAGGCGCAAGGTCCATGCCAAGTGGCTCGCCCAGAAGGAGGTCGTGCCGGACCTGAAGCGTCGGGCCGATGCTGAGGTGCTCAAGGCCCAGACCAAGGTGTTGGGCGTGATTGACAAGTTGGAGAAGGAGACTTTGGCGCGGATCAAGTGATTTTGCGTATTTTACATTCTCTGTTCATTTTCTGTGTTTATTTTCTCTGCCAGAGCGGAGTGTATGATTTGACTTGTACGATACGGCCAACAAGGACATGTATCCGTGCCTGGAGTAAGACTCCTGTATTATTTTGTATATGGACGCAACGGCTGGAAACAAAAGTTCTTTTCCTGTACAGACAACATTCTACTATAGTACAAAAGACACAAGACACCGACCTCCAGCGTGTCTTGTTTATACAACAGAAACCTTTGGTAGCAGCATCCCAAGTGACTGAACCATCGTCAGCCTCGACCCGTTGCTTGACCTTCCGTAAAGGCATCCTAAGCCCGCGCCGCCTTTCCACCAGCCTTCGAGCCCTTCCGCGCCCCAACCAACGTCTTCAACTTGGCCTCAAAGCTCTCCAGATCCTTCGGACCATACGTCCCCTCCCGGAGATGCCAGTTCCTCGCCGCAGCGACAGCATCCCCCGCCGGCGCAAACGCGGGCTTCTCATGCTCCCCGACAATCGCCCTCGCCACAATCGCCTCCCGCACCGCCTCCTCCGCGCTCTTCAGCGCCGTCACGTCCGGCACCGCCCGCTTCCGGTACTTCTTCTCCGCCTGCTTCTCCTCCACAAACTTCCCGCCCTCCTCCCCCGCCGCCCAAGCAGCCACGTGCTCCTTCTCCGCCACGTCCGAGAAGAACCGCATCCCCTCGCGCGAGTAGTAAATCTTCTCCACCGAATGCCGCGGCAGGCCCCAAGGCTGCGGCGCAAACGGCGCCCCGCCCGCCAGCACCCGCAGGTTCTCCAGCACCGTCTCCCCCTGCGCCGTCGCGTTGGATGCCGCCACCGCCGGGCCGTACCCCACGAGCGACTCGGCCGTCAGGCTCGGGTTGAACGTCGTCCGCGTGCCGTGGTCGCGGTCGAACACGTACTGGTGCTCCTCGGGCGTTTCGGGGAGGAAGAACCGCTGCATCTCCGCCTGGTATCCCAATCGGCCCGTCTCATCCGCCGCCGAGTCCTCCTTCTGCCCGAACCCGACCCGTCTGCGTCCGCGCCCGCCGCGGCCACCTCGTCCTCCCCCTCCTCCTCCACCACCTCCTCCTCCGCTTCTTCCAAATCCTCCACCGCCGTGTCCGCGCCCGCCGAGGGATGATCCGCCTCGACCGCCGGCCGAGTTGAATCTACCACGACCGAACCCCGCAGGCGCGCGGGCAAACTTGGGTCCCGCGTTGTCCGGGCTGCCGATGTTGGAATCCAATCCCAATCCTGGGCCGCCGCTGCCGCCGCCACTGTAGCCGCCACGGCCGGAAAATCCGCCGCGACCAAGTCCTCCTCGTCCTCGTCCCCGTCCTGATCCTGATCCCAGTCCACGAGGG
>NW_027263534.1:224939-226014 GCF_042370955.1 Sodiomyces alcalophilus JCM 7366 | reverse complement strand
ATCTTTGTATTTTGCAATTAGTTCGTCGATTTTGGCCGCCAGGTCGGGGATTCTGAACGGTTTCGATATCACATCATCCTGTTCATGTCCTTATCAGTGGGCCGAACAACACGGGATTAAGAGAGGAAACAGGACAACGTACAATGCCAGCGGCCTTGGCACTCGCGACCCGCTCAGGGCGCGCATAGGCCGTCACTGCAATGATGGGGACGTGCCGCACCACCGTGCCCTCCCTCTGCAGCTCGCGGATCCGTCTCGCGCACGTCATGCCGTCCATCACGGGCATCTCGAGATCCATGAGGATGACGCTGAGTTGGAAGCCGTCCGCCTCCATGCCGGCCCAGTAGCAGGACCGCTTAAGCGCCTCCAGCGCCTCGCCGCCGTGGTTGGCCACGTGCGTGTTGTTCCCGCAGTTCATCAGCTGCCGCTGCAGCACCTTTTGGTTCACCACGTTGTCCTCCACGATGAGCACGTCGTGTCCCTTGCCGTGAGGCCGCTCTACCAACTTGCGCGGGGGAAGCTGCACCCGACGTGCCACCCTCGCAGCCGGCGGACTTGTCGACGAGACTGGGACGGTAACTGGGGGCGGCGTATGGCTGCTTCTGATGCTGCTGCTGTTGTTGTTATTGTTGTTGTTGTTATTGTTATTGTTGTTGTTGTTGTTGTTGTTGTTGTTGTTGTTGCTGCCGCTGCTGCTGCTGCTGCTGCTGCTGCCGCTGCTGCTGTGGGCCGACTCCTCGACCGGCGCTTCCATCCGGCGACATTTGATGTAAAACGAAAAGGTGCTGCCGACTCCCTTCTCCGAGACCACGCCGATTTGGCCGCCTTGCAGCTCCGTCAACATGCGCGAGATGAACAAGCCGAGGCCCGAACCGCCGTACCGGACGTGGGTCCGCGGCGACGCTTGCGAGAATCGCTGGAACAGCAACTTCTTCTCGTCCTCGCGGAGCCCCGGGCCCGTGTCCTGCACCGAAAAGTGCACGTTGATCTCCTCTCCCGGGTCCCAGTCCCCGTCGTTCATCATGTCGCGCACGTCGTCCCTCCGGCTGGGGAAGTACTGGGCCTCGTGGTCGAC